>NC_053431.1:28844529-28937401 GCF_007990345.1 Gossypium hirsutum | reverse complement strand
ATGTTAATTTGTTTGAATTAGCTCAAGAGCTTAGAGGACCAAAGTTGGATAAGGGAAAGGAAAAATTGATCGAATAGCCGCCGAAATCGTTCGACAACATCCGAGGTAAGTTTTCGAGTAATGGAGCTTAGATTATGATTCGATTAGATTATGTCTTAAGTAAATCAAAATCATGCTCTTTGTATGTGGCTATTGAGCCGAAATTTGTAAGTGTGATAAGTGTTTTGTGTTTGAGCTTTGGTAATGAAAATGAAATATGAATGTGTCATGATTTATTGATATATGCGCATGGTTATTCGAAACTGTGAGTCTAGTTTCAAAATTCTAGAAAAAAAATTTTAGATGAACATATGAGTCTAGTTTCAGGAAAAATTTACGAAACTGGTTTTCGAGTTTTGAAACTCAAGATATGATTTTTAAAGTGACAGTGACGCAGTAACCAGCTTGTCTGGAAAATTTTCAAATGGACTGTGAAAATAAGTGGATTAAGCCCGTTAACCCCTCGTGTCCGACTCCGGCAACCGTCTCGGGTACGGGGTGTTACATTAGGATACAAGTGACATGTCACTAGGATATTTGGGCATCCGAACTCGTTGAGTTGAGTCCGAGTTCACTTATGGATGCGAATGTCCGAACTCGTTGAGTTGAGTCCGAGTTCGAGAGATGTAACTAGGCATCCGAGCTCGTTGAGTTGAGTCCGAGTTCACTTATGGATACGAATGCCCGAGCTCATTGAGTTGAGTCTGAGTTCACTTATGGGCGGGTTACATGGAAGCTTGGCTACATATGTGGCACTTATGTGCAAACTTTCCATGTATTCGAATTATATTCCGATGTGTTCAACGGGTAAAATTCTATTCAAATGGAGGAATACTCGAGATGAAAGGGACGTATTGGTAAGTGTTGTGAAATGAATACTTTGAACAGGTATGTACTTAACCCTCGGGTTGAAAACTCGATATAACAACAATATGGTAAGATGATAAATGAAAATGTGATATGAATGTCTCGGTGATGATTATGCAAATGATGTTTTCTGTTTGCTTATATAGTTGTGTCACTTGCTATTTGCATGTGAGCTTACTAAGCATTTATGCTTACTTCCTCCTTTTCATTCCTTGTAGTGTTGACAAGCCAGCTCAGAAATCGGGAACGGTCGGAGGCATGCTCACACTATCCGTATACCATCTTCGCATAATGGCTTGCATATTTTGAGTATGACATGTATAGCATTATAACCATTTTGCATATATGGTCTTATGATATGGTTATTGAGTGGTATGGAAATGCTTGGTAATGATTAGCCATTGGAATGGCTAATCATGATCATATTAGGTGTTATGTATGCTAAATTGCTAGTTAATTCATGGAAACCATGAAATAGGTAAATTTTACCATAAAATAGATTCAGACAACAGCAATGACGTGAGTTTGAAAAATCATTAAAAATAGTAGAGATACAACTAGATGGTGAATAAAATATGTAATTGAAGAATTATGAGTCTATTTTCATATGGATGGAACAAAACAGGTATATGAGTTACATTTTATGAGATGTTTAAATTTTTGTGAAACAGGGCCAGAGCAATTTCTGGATCCCCTGTTCTAACTTTGGAAATTCACCATAAATTTTTCAAAGGTAATTAGAAGTCATGATTTATATGTACAGATTCCTTATTGAGTCTAGTTTTATTAGAAACAAACTACATAATCATTGAAACTCTGTACAGGGAGATATCTAATTCGTAATACACAGAGGTCAGAGCAGTTGAACCCTGAAACAGGGAAGACTTTAACTAATAAACTGTACTAATTTGCTTGACTAAAAATTCTAGAAAAAAATTAGTAAATATATATATGAGTCTAGTTTTAGGGAAAATTTACGGAATTGGATTTAGAGTTTTGGAACTCGAGATATGAATTTTTAAGCGACTGTGATGCAGATTGCTAGCTTGACTGAAAATTTTAAAAATAAATTGTTTGAGCTGTTTAAGTAATGAATTAAGTCTGTTAACACCTCGTGTTCGACTCTGGCGACGGTCTCAGGTACGGGGTGTTACAGGTACTGTAATAGCCCAAAATTGGGTCTAGTTGGAATAGAGGTTTCAAGACCACAAAATATGAGATATAAATAATTATTTTATGATTATTTTGAGGTCTATGATATGATTGCATGATTGTGTGAAAATTTCGTGAAGAAATTCTATGCATAAAGTGCTTAATTCGAAGTTAGGGACTAAATTGAATAAGTTGCAAAACTTGCATTCTAGAAGTTTCTAGTATGAAATTGATTTGAAATATTAATTAGGAGGTCTAAAATAGAAATTTGACCAATTTCTAAGTTATGGACAAAAATTGGACATGGATGGAATTTTTGGAAAGTTTAGTGGTAAGGGTATTTTGGTCATTTAGGGGTAAAATGAATTAAAATACAAAATTAAAAGCCAATTTTGCTCATCTTCTTCACCATGGACGTGTATACCAAGGGAGACTCCATGGCTAGGGTTTTCAAGCTTCCCAAGCTCAATTGTAAGTCCGTTCTAACCACGTTTTTCAAGTTCTTTACGTTTTGGAGTCCCGGTAACTTAATTTAGCTTATGCTAGCAATAATTCAACCTAGGGTTCATATTTGGAAAAATACGCATTGGTAAAATTTGTGTATTCTAGTGTTTTATGATACAATATGAGGTTTTAAGTTATGTTAGACAACTTGTGCTACTCAGTTTTAAGTGAAAACGAGCAAAAGGGCTTAATTGGTAAAAATACCTAATAGTCATAAGTATATGTTAGAGTGAGAATTTGATGTTGCCATAGAAGGGAAAAGTGATCATCATGTCATAAAACATAAGAATAAGGGATGAAGTTTAATTCCCGAGCCTAGGGGCAAAAGTGTAAATATGCAAAAGTTTAGGGGTAAAATTGTAATTTTTCCAAAGTTTGAGTTAAGGACTGTTTTGAATAGTACATTAATTAAATAAGTAAAATATGATGTTTTAGATCCCAGAAAACGAGATTTGAACCTAGAATGAGAGAAAGATCGAAAATTAGGAAAGTTGGTAAAATGGCTGTTTTAATATCAAGGTATGTTCATATGTATAATAAGCATTAATTTATGCATGTTTCAATGTAAATTGATATATTTACTATGATCTCCGAGGTGTTGAAAGTATGTAAGTTGGTATGATAATAATACAACAATAATGCTGTAATTTATATTTGAAAGTTAAATTTAGTGAATTAATTGAATTATGTTAAATTAAATGATTATGGTGCCAAGTTTATGAATTGATTTAAAAATATGTCTATGGTACATGAAGTGCATTGAATTATCATACATAAATGTGATTTCTATGATTATGGATATTATGGGAAATTGTAAGTTCATATGATTTTTAATAAGACAATGTGTAATTTAATGTTATTGCGTTGATATTAAATGAGATGTAAGTTTATATGTAAGTAATACATCACTATTACTTGTATTATGATATTTTATAAAAATATTGGAAATATGTTTGTGGATAATTACTTGATTGGTGAAATTGTTGGAAAAGAGAGAGAAATCCCGGTTGAACCTTCGGAAAGATTGGATGATAGAGATGGTATGTAGCTAGGTCACATGTATAGTGCTTGTAACACCCCGAACCCGAGACCGACACCGGAGTCGAACACGAGGTGTTAACAGACTTTAAACCCCTTATAAAAAAAATTTCCCAGACACTGCCAATCTGTGTACTAGTCGCTTTAAAAATCATATCTTGAGTTTCACAACTCGAAAATCAGTTTCGTGATTTTTCCCTGAAACTAGACTCATATCCCCATCTACATATTTTTTTCTAGAATTTTTGGTTGGGCCAATTAGTACAGTTTATTAGTAAAAGTCTCCCATGTTACAGGGATCGACTTCACTGACCTTTGCGCATTACGACCTGAATATCTCCCTGCACAGAGCTCCAATACTGATTCCGTTTGTTTCTATAGAAACTAGACTCAGAGAGGAATCTATCCATATATGGTATGACTCCTAATTATCTCTGGTTAATTTGTAATGAATTTCCAAAGTCGGAACAGGAAATCCAGAAACCGTTCTGGCCCTGTCTCACGAGAACCTGAATATCTCTTAACATACTATCCGTATGATTGTTTCGTTACTTTCCTATGAAATTAGATTCATCAAGGTTTGTTTACATAATTTATTCACTATTTAATTCCCTTCCTACTATTTTTAGTGATTTTCCAAATCTACATCACTGCTGCTGTCAGCATCTGCCTTTAAGGTAGACTTTACCTATTTCATGGTTTCCATGATTCAACTAGCCCTTTTTGCATAAATAGCACAATTTATGAAAGTGATTAACCATCCCCGTGGCCAATCCTTGTCAAGCATATCCACACCAAATGATTATAACATTATACTCAAACACATATAAGCCATTTTCGCATGGCTATCCAAAATTTATACAAGTCCAAAGGGTCCACGACCCACAACAAACGGGTAGTACTATACATGCCATTTCGAAGTTCAACCAAAATTGTACCAAAAGGGGGCTTTGATAGTGTGGGCGACTTTGACCTCAAGATCCCGAGTCCGATAGCTGGAGAACCAAATCTATAAAACAGAGGAGCAATGAAACGGAGTAAGCAATTTATGCTTAGTAAGTTTTGAGCAAGGAATTCCAGCACAATAAAAGTATAGCATTCATATAGCTAAACGGATAATTTCATATGCACAAATTTACGATATCGTACTTGCTTCACATTATCAACCCTTATGTACATACACAAAAGATCAACTCAGCCAAAGGCCGGTAGCTCGTTTATCAACTGAGCGAATACTTATTTGTAAGGGCTCAACTAAATTCAAGCACATACGAAACATACCTCAATGTTGGGATGTTTCGAGAGTATTAACTGGAATTTTACAGCAAGTTCATTCATTCCCAAATCACGTACCTTCGGAATTTAACCGGATATAGCTCCTCGTTCGAATGCCTTCGGGACATAGCCGGTTATAGTAATTCCCACAAATGCCTTCGGGACTTAACCCGGATTTAGTAACTCGCACAAATGCCTTCGGGCTTACCCGGAATTAGTATCTCGCACAAATGCCTTCGGGCTTAGCCCGGAATTAGTATCTCGCACAAATGCCTTCGGATCTTAGTCCGGATATTGTCACTTAGCACAAGCCTTCGGGACTTAGCCCGGACAGCATTCAAATAACCATGCACATTTAACAATAAATCATGGCCCATTCGTATTTCATTTTCGTTAGCAAAACTCAAACACAAGACATTTATCATTCTTGCAAATTCGGCTCAATAGCCACACAAAGAGCATGATTTTAATTTGCTAAAACATGATCTAATCACATCATAATTTAAGCTCTTTTACTCAAGAACTTACCTCGGGTGTTGTCGAACGATTCCGATAGCTATTCGACCACTTTTTCCTTCCCTTTATCGGATTTAGTTCCCCTTTGCTCTTGAGCTTAATTAAACAAATAAATTGATTTAATCATTTGAGCATCGAAAAGAGGAACACAAGGCACTTAGCCCATATTTATACATTAGACATTAAAGTCACATATGTACGGAATCATGAATCAAACTCAACATTTTAGCTAATTTTTCCCCCTTGGCCGAATATGCATGTCTATTTTGGGGCCGATTTCAACACTTAATACATTCTACAAGTATGGTCACTTGTATTGACTAAACACCCTTTTGTTTCAAGTTCAAAACTTGGCTAATACACACATATACACACTAGTAAAGCATCCTCTCCCTTTCCATCAATTTAACACATGCATTGCTCATTAACATGCAAAAGTTATATTCGGCCTTAGCACACAACTTGCTAGCCGATTCTTCTCCATTTAGCAACCAATGCACATATGTGTCACTCAAAAATGCTAAAAAGGAGGTTCAAGAATCATCAAGCCACCATCACATGCATCATTAACAAGCTTCATATTTAGCATGCAATGGCATTAACACAACTCCACCTAGGCCGAATCTTAACTCATCTCATGCCTCATCACCACAACATCAAACATCAACCAAGAATGATGCATCCATGGCCGAGTGTCATTTCCATCACATAGCAAGATTTAGACCATGGGCTAGGTAGAACTCAAGCTAACAACTAAAACATGCATGCATCTCATGGAACATCATCAAACATACCTTAGCCTAGCTACATGCATGGCCGAACCTCTTCAACCTTTCTTCTTCCTTCCTCCTTAAAATTTTTGGCCAAGGATGAACCAAAGGATGAGCATTTTTTTTTCTTTGTTTTTTTCTTTCTAGTTTCGGCTAAATGAAGATGAGAAAGGATGAACAAAAATTTTCTCCTTTCTTTTCTTTAGCTCACGGCAATGGGGGGGAAACAACTACACACATTTTTTTTTGTATTCATCATACTCCTTTTCATTATTTTATGCCCAGCCCCTTATTTTATTTTTTTCCTACATACCTCACTAGGCCAACATGTTCCCAACATGTTTCCACCCATAGTATGGCCAACCACTAGCTCAAATTTTGGGTAATTTGACATGCAAACCCATCATTTTCACAACATGCATTAATAGACCATTTTAATTAGCCTATCATATTTTCACCATGTCTCATATAATCCCTATTTAATAATTTCTCATGCAATTGGCAAAATTGGAGAATGAAACTTCCACATACTCATGTACACACATAATAAGCATAGAATATGGAAATCAATTATTTTCATGACTCGGTTTTGTGGTCCCGAAACCACTTCCCGACTAGGGTCAATTTTGGGCTGTCACAACTCTCCCCCACTTAAGAAATTTTCGTCCCCGAAAATCTTACGGTAAATAGGTTTGGGTATCGTTCTTTCATCGAGCTCTCGGTTTCCCAAGTAGCTTCCTCGATCCCGTGTTTGAGCCATAACACCTTCACTAACGGAATCCTTTTGTTTCGCAACTCCTTCACTTCATGAGCTAGGAACGCATCGGTTCTTCTTCATAACTCATATCGGCTTGAATTTCAACCTCTGATGGGCTAATTATATGCGATGGATCAGATCGATAGCGTCGAAGCATCGAAACATGAAAGACGTCGTGAATCTTTTCAAGATCAGGGGGCAAAATCAATCTATACGCAACCGGACCAACTCGTTCGGAGATTTCGTACAGCCCAATGAATCTCGGGCTCAACTTGCCCTTACGGCCAAACCTGAGTACCTTTTTCCAAGGCGAAACTTTAAGGAACACTTTATCTCCCACCTGATATTCAATGTCCTTTCGTTTCAAATCCGCATACGATTTTTGACGATCTGTGGCTGCTTTCAGACTTTCACGGATTACCTTTACTTTCTGTTCGGCATCCTTAATCAAATCAACTCCGAAAATTTTACTTTCACCGAGCTCGGTCCAAAACAATGGTGTACGCATTTACGACCGTACAAAGCCTCGTAAGGTGCCATCTTAATACTTGATTGAAAACTATTTTGTAAGCGAATTCAATCAAAGGTAAATACCGTTCCCATGAACCACTGAACTCGAGGATGCAACATCTCAACATATCCTCAAGTATCTGAATTATCCGCTCAGATTGACCATCGGTTTGGGGATGAAAAGCAGTGCTAAAATGCAGCTTGGTACCCAAAGCTTCTTGCAATTTCCTCCAAAATCGCGAGGTGAATCTCGGATCTCTATCCGACACGATAGAAATAGGTACCCCGTGTAATCTCACAATCTGAGAAACGTACAATTCAACTAGTCTATCCAATGAAAAATCCATACACACGGGGATAAAGTGAGCCGACTTAGTCAGTCTATCGACAACAACCCAAATCGCATCCTTCTTACTTGTTGACAATGGCAGTCCGGACACAAAGTCCATTGTGACTCGATCCTATTTCCACTCGGTATCATGATCGGCTGAAGTAATCTGAAGGCACTTGATGTTCCGCTTTCACTTGTTGACATATTAAACATCTCGAAACAAAGTCGGAGATGTCTCGTTTCATACCATGCCACCAAAATCGACGTTTCAAATCGTTGTACATTTTCGTACCCCCCGGGTGAATTGACATTCGGCTACAATGGGCTTCGTTCAGAATCATCGAAATGAGTTCCGAATTCCTTGGAACACACAAACGACTTCTGAACCTCAAACAATCATCATCATCAATTTGAAACTCCGATTCCTTGTTCGGAACACACTCAGCTCGTTTTGCAACCAATTCATCATCGACTTTCTGAGCTTCACGAATTTGATGAGTCAATAATGGTTTGGCTTTTAATTCAGCTATTAACACATTGTCGGGTAGAACAGACAAGTGCACATTCATCGCTCGTAAAGCAAACAATGATTTCCGGCTTAAGGCGTCCGCAACCACATTAGCCTTTCCCGGGTGGTAATCAATGACAAGCTCGTAATCTTTCAACAACTCAAGCCAACGTCTTTGTCACAGATTTAAGTCTCTTTGAGTCATCAAATTTTGGAGACTTTTGTGATCCGAAAATACATGGCACTTTTCACCAAATAAGTAATGTCGCCATATTTTTAAAGCAAATATGATGGCAGCTAGTTCAAGATCATGGGTCGGATAATTTTTCCATGTGGCTTTAATTGTCTCGACGCATAGGCCACAACTCGACCTTCTTGCATCAATACGCAACCCAACCCAAGTAGGGATGCGTCACTATAAATGACAAACTCTTTGCCTGATTCGGGTTGCACTAAAATTGGAGCTTCAGTCAAATAAGTTTTTAGTTGATCAAAGCTTTTCTGACATTTCTCCGTCCATTCGAACTTAACATCCTTTTGAAGTAGCTTCGTCATTGGTGTGGCTATCATCGAGAAACCTTTGACAAATCGTCGGTAATAACCGGCGAGTCCCAGAAGCTCCGAACTTCGGTAATATTTCTTGGAGGCTTCCAGTTCAGTATGGCTGAAATTTTGCTCGGGTCAGCTCGAATACCCGATGCGGATACCACATGACCCAAGAAGCTAACCTCTCTTAACCAGAACTCACACTTACTGAACTTAGCATATAACTGCTTATCCCGCAAAATTTGCAACACTAGCCTCAGATGCTCAGCATGTTCGGTCTCATCTCTTGAATAACCAAGATGTCATCAATGAACACAACTACGAACCGATCCAAATATGGTCTGAAGATCCGATTCATCAAATCCATAAATACCGCAGGGGCATTGTGAGCCCAAACGGCATCACTAAGAACTCGTAGTGACCATATCCCGTTCTGAAAGCAGTTTTGGGTATGTCCGAATCTCGAATTCGCAACTGATAATAGCCCGATCTCAAATCTATTTTTGAGAACATTGAGGCTCCCTTCAGTTGGTCGAACAAATCATCGATACGCGGTAACGGATATTTGTTCTTTATCGTCACTTTATTCAGTTGACGATAGTCAATGCACAACCTCATGGTTCCGTCCTTCTTTTTCACGAACAATACTGGTGCACCCCAAGGTGAGAAACTTGGTCGAGCAAAACCTCTATCCGTCAATTCTTGCAACTGAGCTTTCAACTCTTTTAACTCGGTTGGTGCCATACGATACGGAGCTATCGAAATCGGCGTAGTCCCAGGTACAAGCTCAATACCAAACTCTACCTCCTGAACAGGTGGTAAACCCGGTAATCCTTCAGGAAAAACATCCGGGTATTCACAAACCACCAGCACAGATTCGGGTTTCTTGTCTAATTCTTTGTCATCCTGTACATACGCAAGGTATGCTTCGCACCCTTTTCTTACATATTTCTGGGCCAACATTGCTGATATTACAGCTGGCATCCCCTCCAAGTCCGTAGACTCAACTCGAATTACTTCGTTATTTGCGCACCTCAAATCAATAGTCTTGCTTTTGCAATTCACAACCGCATCATGCGCGGTCAACCAATCCAAACCAAGAGTAACATCAAATTCATCAAACGGCAAAAGCATCAAGTCTGCCGGAAAACAGGAACCTCGAATTTCTAGGGGACATTTCTTACACACTTTGTCGACAAGCACGTAACGACCCAAGGGATTTGACACCCGAATTACGAACTCAGTAGACTCAATAGGTAAAGTCTTACTGGATGCTAAGGTTTCACATATGTAAGAATGAGTAGAACCGGGGTCAGTCAAAGCAATTACATTAGTATCCAAGAGAGTAAAAGTACCGGTAATAACATCAGGCGAAGAAGCATCCTCGCGGGCACGTATAGCATAAGCTCTAGCAGGCGCACGAGCCTCGGATCTGGTCGTAGCATCTCTAGATCCTCTCTGACCACCACCAGCATTGCCCGTATTTCCAGATGGTCTACCTCGAGCAGTGGTAGCACCCGGTTTCCCACTCTGATTTACATTCTGTTCAGACAACCTCGGGCAATCTTTAATGAAGTGGTCAACCGATCCGCACTTGTAACAGGAGCGGTCAGGGAATCTACAACTCCCCGAATGCCATTTACCGCAATATCGACATTTCGTTCTATCTCGACGTTCATTCCCAACACTGGCGACCGAAGTGCCTCGTGTACCCACAGGGGGTCGATCACGATCTCGTCTAAAAAGGCCCGAAGTGCCTCTTGACCAGCCCACATCATCTCGAAATTTCTTCGATGCCTGTTGAAGAGACTTTCCCGAAGATCTTTTACGAAACTCTCCAGTTCCCTCATCAACTTTTTGTTTTTCTTTTCTAAGCTCTTCGGCTTTACAAGCTCGCTCGACAAGTACTACGAACTCTCGTATTTCAAGAACGCCAACGAACATTTTTATATCTTCATTCATCCCATCCTCGAAGCGTTTACACATAATAGCCTCGGACGAAACACATTCCCGAGCGTATCTACTAAGTCTAACAAATTTTCGCTCGTGATCAGTAACTGACATAGAACCTTGCTTAAGCTCAAGAAATTCCTTCCGTTTTTGATCAACAAATCTCTGACTGATATACTTTTTCCGAAACTCAGTTTGGAAAAACTCCCAAGTTACTTGCTCTCGGGGCACAACAGAAGTCAGAGTACTCCACCAATAGTAGGCAGAATCGCGTAGCAAGGAGATAGTACACTTTAGGCATTCATCGGGTGTACAAGATAGCTCATCGAGTACCCGGATAGTGTTGTCCAACCAAAATTCAGCTTGCTCGGCATCGTCGCTATCCGTAGCCTTAAATTCAGTAGCCCCATGTTTTTGGATTCTGTCAACTGGGGGCTTATTTGACCTTATTTGGTCAGTTACCGGAGGTATTGTAGGTGCGGGGGTGGTATTAGTCGGGAATGGAGGTTGTGGAACAGCCGTATTAGTTCGAATGTATTGGTTGAACCAATCATTCATCACGCTATAGAAAGCTTGTCTAGCTTCCTCATTCGGGTTACTAGCATTAGGTTGAGAGTCCACCGGCGCTGTCCCTTGTGCGGGAGCAAGCGCTACACTCTCAAGATCATCAGCTACCTCTCGGTCGGGATCAGGATCCATTACTATAAATAAACACATTTACAATTGTCAGAAATCACCACACTATCAAGTAATCACATAAAATGGCATGTATAGCTAGACCCAACGCATTACGGTAGTCCTAGAATCGACTAAACCGTAGCTCTGATACCAATCAAATGTAACACCCCAAACCCGAGACCGACACCGGAGTCGAACACGAGGTGTTAACAGACTTTAAACCCCTTATAAAAATATTTCCCAGACACTGCCAATCTGCGTACTAGTCGCTTTAAAAATCATATCTTGAGTTTCAAAACTCGAAAATCAGTTTCGTGATTTTTCCCCAAAACTATACTCATATGCCCATCTACATATTTTTTCTAGAATTTTTGGTTGGGCCAATTAGTACAGTTTATTAGTCAAAGTCTCCCATGTTACAGGGATCGACTACCCTGACCTTTGCGCATTACGACTTGGATATCTCCCTGTACAGGGCTTCAATACTGATGCCGTTTGTTTCTATAGAAACTAGACTCAGAGAGGAATCTATCCATATATGGTATGACTCTTAATTATCTCTGGTTAATTTATAATGAATTTCCAAAGTCGGAACAGGAAATCCAGAAACCGTTCTGGCCCTGTCTCACGAGAACCTGAATATCTCTGAACATACTGTCCGTATGATTGTTTCGTTACTTTCCTATGAAAGTAGATTCATCAAGGTTTGTATACATAATTTATTCACTATTTAATTCCCTTCCTACTATTTTTAGTGATTTTCCAAATCTACATCACTGCTGCTGTCAGCATCTGCCTTTAAGGTAGACTTTACCTATTTCATGGTTTCCATGATTCAACTAGCCCTTTTTGCATAAATAGCACAATTTATGGAAGTGATTAACCATCCCCATGGCCAATCCTTGTCAAGCATATCCACACCAAATGATTATAACAATATACTCAAACACATATAAGCCATTTTCGCATGGCTATCCAAAATTTATACAAGTCCAAAGGGTCCACGACCCACAACAAACGGGTAGTCCTATACATGCCATTTCGAAGTTCAACCAAAATTGTACCAAAAGGGGGCTTTGATAGTGTGGGCGACTTTGACCTCAAGATCCCGAGTCCGATAGCTGGAGAACCAAATCTATAAAACAGAGGAGCAATGAAACGGAGTAAGCAATTTATGCTTAGTAAGTTTTGAGCAAGGAATTCCAGCACAACAAAAGTATAGCATTCATATAGCTAAACGGATAATTTCATATGCACAAATTTACGATATCGTACTTGCTTCACATTATCAACCCTTATGTACATACACAAAAGATCAACTCAGCCAAAGGCCGGTAGTTCGTTTATCAACTGAGCGAATACTTATTTGTAAGGGCTCAACTAAATTCAAGCACATACGAAACATACCTCAATGTTGGGATGTTTCGAGAGTATTAACTGGAATTTTACAGCAAGTTCATTCATTCCCAAATCACGTACCTTCGGAATTTAACCGGATATAGCTCCTCGTTTGAATGCCTTCGGGACATAGCCCGGTTATAGTAATTCGCACAAATGCCTTCGGGACTTAACCCGGATTTAGTAACTCGCACAAATGCCTTCGGGACTTAACCCGGATTTAGTAACTCGCACAAATGCCTTCGGGCTTAGCCCGGAATTAGTATCTCGCACAAATTCCTTCGGATCTTAGTCCGGATATTGTCACTTAGCACAAGCCTTCGGGACTTAGCCTGGACAGCATTCAAATAACCATGCACATTTAACAATAAATCATGGCCCATTCGTATTTCATTTTCGTTAGCAAAACTCAAACACAATACATTTATCATTCTTGCAAATTAGGCTCAATAGCCACACAAAGAGCATGATTTTAATTTGCTCAAAACATGATCTAATCACATCATAATTTAAGCTCTTTTACTCAAGAACTTACCTCGGGTGTTGTCGAACGATTCCGATAGCTATTCGACCACTTTTTCCTTCCCTTTATCGGATTTAGTTCCCCTTTGCTCTTGAGCTTAATTAAACAAATAAATTGATTTAATCATTTGAGCATCGAAAAGAGGAACACAAGGCACTTAGCCCATATTTATACATTAGACATTAAAGTCACATATGTACGGAATCATGAATCAAACTCAACATTTTAGCTAATTTTTCCCCCTTGGCCGAATATGCATGTCTATTTTGGGGCCGATTTCAACACTTAATACATTCTACAAGTATGGTCACTTGTATTGACTAAACACCCTTTTGTTTCAAGTTCAAAACTTGGCTAATACACACATATACACACTAGTAAAGCATCCTCTCCCTTTCCATCAATTTAACACATGCATTGCTCATTAACATGCAAAAGTTATATTCGGCCTTAGCACACAACTTGCTAGCCAATTCTTCTCCATTTAGCAACCAATGCACATATGTGCTCACTCAAAAATGCTAAAAAGGAGGTTCAAGAATCATCAAGCCACCATCACATGCATCATTAACAAGCTTCATATTTAGCATGCAATGGCATTAACACAAACTCCACCTAGGCCGAATCTTAACTCATCCTCATGCCTCATCACCACAACATCAAACATCAACCAAGAATGATACATCCATGGCCGAGTGTCATTTCCATCACATAGCAAGATTTAGACCATGGGCTAGGTAGAACTCAAGCTAACAACTAAAACATGCATGCATCTCATGGAACATCATCAAACATACCTTAGCCTAGCTACATGCATGGCCGAACCTCTTCAACCTTTCTTCTTCCTTCCTCCTTAAAATTTTTGGCCAAGGATGAACCAAAGGATGAGCATTATTTTTTTTCTTTGTTTTTTTCTTTCTAGTTTCGGCTAAATGAAGATGAGAAAGGATGAACAAAAATTTTCTCCTTTCTTTTCTTTAGGTCACGGCAATGGGGGGGAAACAACTACACACACATTTTTTTTTTGTATTCATCATACTCCTTTTCATTATTTTATGCCCATGCCCCTTATTTTATTTTTTTCCTACATACCTCACTAGGCCAACATGTTCCCAACATGTTTCCACCCATAGCATGGCCAACCACTAGCTCAAATTTTGGGTAATTTGACATGCAAACCCATCATTTTCACAACATGCATTAATAGACCATTTTAAATTAGCCTATCATATTTTCACCATGTCTCATATAAATCCCTATTTAATAATTTCTCATGCAATTGGCAAAATTGGAGAATGAAACTTCCACATACTCATGTACACACATAATAAGCATAGAATATGGAAATCAATTATTTTCATGACTCGGTTTTGTGGTCCCGAAACCACTTCCCGACTAGGGTCAATTTTGGGCTGTCACAAGATAACCATAATATTTTTGCCTATCTGAAGTTACTTTCAATATGCTTCTAATCAACTTTACCATATCTTCTACTTCCCAAATCAATTCTAGCCCAATAATCTTTTTCTCACTCAAGTGTGACCAACATAGAGGTGTTCTACACCGTCGACCATATAATGCTACATATGGAGCCATTTTAATACTTGATTGGAAACTTTTATTATACATAAATTCAGCTAAAGGTAAAAAAAAACAATTCCTATCCAAATTTAAATTTAATGACACGTACAATTGCTTCTAGAATCATACACTTACTTCCAGAATCGCGAGGTGAAATAAGGGTCTTGATAAAAGATAATAGACACAGGTACATCGTGAAGTCTAATTATCTCATGGATATATACTTCAGCAAGTTTCAAAAGTAACTAATTAGTTCTTATTGCCAAAAAATAAGCAAACTTCGTTAATCAATCCACTATCACCCAAATAGCATTTCTTTTGTTTGGCAAAGTCAGTAGACCAATGATCGGCTGTGTGCATGCGCATTAAAACTCTTAATTTATAAAACTATTTTTAAATCCTGATTTTACTGGAAACGTACAGTGTCAGTTGTAATATTTATAGTTCCAATAGAACATGAAGTATTCCAAGGGTTCGAACCCAAAAGAAGAGGTGATTGAGCAATAGTTAGTATACACACTAGAGTCTAAATAGCTACTAACAGGTATTTATATTATGACAATCCATAAAAGAAAATTTTGAAAGAAAGTTAAATATTCTATTCTAAGGACTAAATTGAAAGAAATGTAAAACTATGGGACTATCCAGAAAATAACTAATTGGGGTTGGTTAACTTCAATGTAGTTCACTGAACCTTGGACAAATGGCCTAAATCATGTAAATTACCAGAGGCTTCATTTTATCTTTTGATATCAATTTTACCGACTTAGATGAATTAGGTTTGATTTATCTTTCCATCTCGCCGATTAATTCGTTACTAATGAACGGATGTGTGACAAGATTACCTTCCAGTCTCACCGTAACCTACCCAGCTCAGCTTAGACATTATTGTGACACCCCAAACCCGACCGGGATGGATCGGCCCAAATTCAAAGTTTTACATTAGCCACTGAAGCAACACTCTCACTAACGACCACCCAACGCACACTCCAACCTTATAACACCTCATTTATGACTAACTAGCTATCAATTATTAAATGCGGGAGCAATTTGTGAACCATTTTTAAACTTTTTCTAAGTATTTAAATCTAAGGGTATTTTGGTCATTTTATCACCTAAGGTTAAACTATCCTGATTTTATTTTAGTTAAATTATGCAAGCCCTAAAAGTTTTAGCTTAATTTGAGTTCATTTACTATGTCTAATTCAAGTTTTATTATTAGGGACTAAATCGTAACTTTTACAAACTTTTAGTACATTTTCCAAATTAAAGATTAAGAGTGTTTCTACCAAATATTAACAGTTACAAGTCTAATCGTAAAAGATTACCAAGTTTTCCTATCACTAAAGGCTTCAATTAATCTAATCAAGTTTTAGGATTAAATTATAAATTAAGCAAATTAGAATACTAGATTACAAAAATAAAAAATCAAACCCCCAAAAACCCACATGCTTGTGTGACAAGACACACAGCTGTGTGCAAACCACTGCACCTAATTTGTCAAAAATTTATTTTAATTGCACGATTTTACATATTTTACTTACATATTAAACTTGAAATAGCTACAATCAATTACCATAAACATTTTCATATATCCAATTTAATTTATTTACAACAAATATGCAACAATTAATCAAAATTTAACACCCAGTTACACGCTTAACAAATGCCAATTAATTCACACAATCTACATGCCTTAGTCGCAAGCAATCCACTACATGGTAAGTTTCAATCAAACATTGTTAATATAAAATACATGATTCATACACCGTGTTATCTGTTGCGGAAGCGACGATAATATTAATAACAATATTATCAGAAATATTTAGATAATTATTATGCCAACAATTATACTAAGAAAATTCCCAGTTAAATTGGAGGGGTCACAATGGTCCCGCTTAAAACCCAACAACTAGACAGAACTCACTTAGATATTTATAGCAATAATAACTAAATAAATATAACCAACATAAAGCTATTAAATAAAAGCAAACAAATAAGAAATAAAATACCAGAGTTTTAACGAGGTTCGGCCAATTTAGCTTACGTCCTCGGACACTACCAAATTAATATTTCCTCTAGAAATATTACAAAGGAGAAGATTTTGGGATGATACAACCAAAGGGGGAGGGGTTCTATATATAACAAACCAAACCCCCTCCCTTTCTATCTTTTCCTAATGTGGGATATTGCCAATATTCAACAAATCTCCACCTTGGCGATATTCCACATCTTCGAACATCTTCTCATAACACAAACTTCAATAGTGTCTTCAAATTTGCAACCAATCGCCTTCTTCCCTTTTGGTAGTTGTGCCAGCTTCCACGTCTTGTTTTTCTCTAGAGATTGCATTTCCTCTTCCATTGCACCTAACCATCTATTATTCTCTAAACTCTGAATGGCTTCGGTGTAAGTGGATGGAATATTATCAACAACTGGAAGTGCATAAGCTACCATGTCAGTGAAACGAGCAGGTTTCTGAATTTCTCGTCTCTGCCTTCTGACTGCAATTGGCTCTGATTGCTGTTGAGGTTCTTGGGTAGAAACCTCTTCCTCATCTGACTCTGCATCTGCCAATGAAGAATCACTAGTGGTACCTTTTGCTGGAATTACCACACTCTGCTCAAACTCCACCTGCTGCGGAGTACACTCCACCTGCTGTGAAGTACTACTCACTCCTTCTGGATTTACCTTATTCAACATGGCAGATTCATGAAAGGTAACATCCCTACTGATTATCGTCTTCTTTGCCTCTAGACACCACAAACGATATCCCTTAACACCAGCATTGAAGCCCATGAATAGAGCCTTCTTTGCTCTTGGATCTAACTTTGATTCTTTCACATGATAATATGCAATAGAACCAAAAATGCGCAAGGTGTCATAATCAGTAGCAGGTTTTCCATACCATTTCTCCAAAGGAGTCTTGCCATTTATAGCAGATGATGGCAAATGATTGATGAGATGTTGAGCGTACGTCACAGCCTCAGTCCAAAACTTTCTATCTAATCCAGCATTAGATAACATACATCGAACTTTCTCCACAAGCGTTCGATTCATACGCTCTGCCACCCCATTCTGTTGCGGTGTTCCACCTACGGTGAAGTGCCTTACTATGCCACAATCTTGGCATATCTTCAGGAAAGGATCGCTTTTATATTCTCCACCGTTGTCTGATCGGAGAACCTTAATCTTCCTTCCTGTCTGATTTTCAACTTTAGTTTTCCACTTAAGGAAAACTTCAAGCACCTCATCTTTGTTCTTCATAGGGAACACCCAAACTCGTCTGGAAAAATCATCAATAAAGGTGACAAAATAACGTCTTCCTCCAAGTGATGGAGTCTTGGACGGTCCCCATACATCAGAATGCACATAATCCAGAATACCTTTAGTATTGTGAATCCCAGTGCCAAATTTCACCCTTCGTTGTTTTCCCAGAACACAATGCTCGCAAAATTCAAGTTTGCAAGTCTTTGTACCTTTCAATAATCCTTGCTTGGCTAGAGTTTGCAAGGATTTTTCACCAGCATGGCCCAAACGCATATGCCACAGCTGTGTTGCCTCAGCGTCCTTCTTGGTACTCGTAATTGCTGCTGCTGTTGTCCCGACCACTGTACTACCTTGGTAGTAATACAGATTGTTCTTTCTTATGCCTTTCAACATCACCAATGCTCCTGAAGTTGCTTTAAGAACTCCATCTCGTATTGTCACAACTAGGCCTTTAGATTCTAACGACCCCAAAGAGATGAGATTCTTCTTCAACTTTGGGACATATCGTACATCCCGCAAAATTCTAGTAGATCCATCATGACTCCTCAGTTTAATTGAACCTATCCCGGCTATTTTACATGTGTTATCATTACCCATGTAAACAACCCCTTCATCTAGTTTTTGAAATTCAAAGAACCATTCCCGAATGGGACACATATGATAGGAACAACCAGAATCCATGATCCACTCATCTGCATATAATGTTGAAGATGTCATACTAAGAGAAAAGTCTGACTCTGCTTCACTATTGCATTCTGCAACATTTGCATCTTGCGGAGTCTTCCCTTTTTTCTTCAATTTTGGACAATCTTTCTTCCAATGTCCTTTTTCTTTGCAAAAAGAACATTCATCTTTGGCAACAGCTCGACCTTTGGACTTTCTTCTCTTCCCCTTAGACTGACTTTGCTGACGACCTCTTGTTACCAATGCTTCCACTGCTGCTTCACCTGAACCTTTCAACTTATCCTTTCGGCGTAGTTCATAGCTATACAATGCAGCAGTTACTTCATTGAAAGTTACTTCCGATTTTCCATGAAGTAGAGTAGTTTCAAGGTACTCAAACTCCTCAGGAAGCGATCCCAACAACATTAACGCCAAGTCTTCGTCTTCAAAAGTCACATCCAAATTCAACAAATCAGCCACCAGCTGATTAAAATTGGTAATGTGCTCGTTCATCGTGGTACCAGGAACATAACTGAAACGAAACAGTCTTTTCTTCATATGTAACTTATTTTGACTGTTCTTCTTCAGAAATTTCTCCTCCAATGCTTTCCACAATTTACTTGCAGAAGTCTCTTTACTGAATGTATACTTCTGCTCTCTGGAAAGACATGATCGAATTGTACCACATGCCAATCGGTTGATGGTCTTCCATTCTTTATCATCAACCCCTTCTGGTTTTTCTTCCTCAATGGCAATATCTAGACCCTGTTGAAAGAGGGCATCTAGAAGCTCACTTTGCCACATGCCGAAATGACCTGTTCCATCAAAAATTTCCACTACAAATCTCGTATTTGCAGTTCCAATCCTCGGCAAAATGTACGAAGTGGAAGTTGTTGATATGGATGGTTTTTCTTCTGTCATTTTTGCCATAGCTTCTACTTAATAGCCACCAAATGTAGAATACCCACAAGCTTTAGGAAATGTTTCTGATGTGTAAGATCAGACTAAGCTGCAAACACAGAGCATACTACAAAACCTTGGCTCGGATACCAATTGTTGCGGAAGCGACGATAATATTAATAACAATATTATCAGAAATATTTAGATAATTATTATGCCAACAATTATACTAAGAAAATTCCCAGTTAAATTGGAGGGGTCACAATGGTCCCGCTTAAAACCCAACAACTAGACAGAACTCACTTAGATATTTATAGCAATAATAACTAAATAAATATAACCAACATAAAGCTATTAAATAAAAGCAAACAAATAAGAAATAAAATACCAGAGTTTTAACGAGGTTCGGCCAATTTAGCTTACGTCCTCGGACACTACCAAATTAATATTTCCTCTAGAAATATTACAAAGGAGAAGATTTTGGGATGATACAACCAAAGGGGGAGGGGTTCTATATATAACAAACCAAACCCCCTCCCTTTCTATCTTTTCCTAATGTGGGATATTGCCAATATTCAACATTATCAACCACCATACAAACACTCATCAACATACCATAAATCAAACATCAATTAGACATAAAATCATGTATTAAAGCAATTATAAAATCACCAAAATTAAATTCCAAAATTTAATGTCCAATGTCCATTACAAGTAAAATAATGCTAGTCCCAAAAGCATCACAATGCCCCTATAGTCTCTATAGTAATTTTTTTAAGCCACTACAGAGCCTTATTCTTGGATCGCCCTTGCACTCGCTTCTCAACTCCTTATGCCTGAAAATTCTCTGCACAAAATGTGAGGGTGTGAGCTTAAAAAGCTCAGTGAATGATAGTAAAAACATCAAGTAATTTGCACCCAATCATGCATAAGTCAAAGTAATTAAGCATTAAATTTTCAGTCACAAAATGTTAACATTTCGCCATAACATCACATGCTATTTCAAGAATTAAGAATCAATTTTTCCATGGCATGTAAAATCATCTTTTAACATATAAACATGCAATTATATTGGCACAATCAATCAATTATATTGGCATAATACATCCATGGCAATAAGTAAACGTGTGATCAGATAAATGAATCTTCAAACTTCCACAAATCAAATACAGTCCTCCGAATTGAGTGGGCCGAAGCCACATGCTCCCTTATAGCGCCTCAAATAACCCGATGAGTGGAGACTCAAGCTCAACACTCCCTTATCTACTTCAAACAAATCAGTCCACCAAGAGCCATATGCTCAAAATATCACAAATAATGGCGAGTACTCACAAATCTTATGGCATGCTAACTATATCCAATGGATCCACCATGCAGTGTTGCCAATATAATCATACATACAATGTATAAAATCTATTGTTTAATCACTTAATTTAGGTTGTTAAAATGCAAGTAAAAGCATGTTGCTAAGCAATTTTAACATCAATAAAATTAAGCATAACAAATATCATTTTCCTAATATTCATATACCAATTAGAACACCTTTACCAAATGTTCAATAAATCAGCAGTTCATGCTCCAAATATCAATTTATTCCATACAATATAATCATGCTAAAAGCATAATATACAACTTACCAAATCGATCGTCATTTTGCTCTTTTATAAAATAAAATTTATTTTTGCAAATCCAACCATCAATAAGTAATTAATAACATAGATTAAACCTTTAATTTAACACATAATTAGGCTAAATTACCAAATTTCCTTTAATATCAATCACCTCTGCACTTAGCTCTTTAAGAAAAAATGTGTCCAAACAAGAAAGTTTGAGCTTCAATTCTAACATGCATTGCCCAATTTCAAAACATGATTATAAAACCAATTTAATGTGCCAAGTATGCATGCATGAAAACCCCAAAGCAAAACAAAACCCAAACCAAAGTCTGAATAACTTTACAATCCAAAAACCAAATAAACTTAGGTAAAATTTAAGCAAAATAAATTATAAGTTTGAAGTCCATCTTACATCCACAAGCCATGTTTGATCCTAGTCTCGAGCATTACTAAGATGGTTGAAACTCATTGTAAGTCTTGTTAGAATTAAGTGACCCGAATCCTTATTTAAATAAAATACAGTGGTAAAATAAAATAAAAGAAGAATCCATATAGAATTACACTTCTTTTATTTTATTTTAGAATAAGATTTTTTAAACCTTATTAAATTCCATATATTTAATATTTATTAGAGTAAGGTGTTTCAGTCTTACTAGAATATGGTTTTGCAAGCCTATAAATAGATATAGTCTATTCCTCTTATATTTAATTTGAATTCGACATAGTGAATTTTCTTCTCCTCTGCCCGTGGTTTTTTCCCGAAAGGGTTTCCACATAAAAATCTGTGTGTTCTTTATTTTTATTTTTTATTTTTTTCACAAATTGGTATCAAAGCTTTTGGGTTATTCATCTCGATCACGGTAATGGCGTCTTTGAAGTATGAAATTCTGTTGTTGGATCACAACACCAGATTTGCTCTGTGGTAGATTAAGATGCAAGCAGTTCTTGCGTAGATGGATTTGGAGGATGCCCTGCTAGGGATAGGTAAGATGCCTTCGACATTAATAGATGAAGAGAAGAAGCGTAAGGATTGAAAGGCGTTAACACAATTACATCTGCATTTGTCCAACGAAATTCTGCAGGATGTGATGAAAGAGAAGACTGCCACTGCATTATGGAAGAGGCTAGAACAAATATGTATGTCAAAAACTCTAACAAGCAAGTTGCATATGAAGCAGCGGCTTTATGCTCATCGTTTGGAGGAAGGTGCGTCTGTACACGAACACTTAATAGTGTTTAAAGAAATTCTCTCAAACTTGGAGGCCATGGAGGTTCAGTATGATAAGGAAGATCCAGGGTTGATTCTACTTTGTTCATTGCCCGTTTTATTCAACCTTTAGAGACACGATTTTATATAGCCGCGAGTCTCTCACAGTTGATTAGGTTTATGATTCTTTAACCTCATATGATAAGATAAAGCATCTTGTGGTTAAACCTGGCTCTCAGGGAGAGGGTCTCATTGTTCTTGGGAGACAAGATCGGAATGTTGATGATAATCGTAGTAGGACACAGGAACAGAATCCTCGTGGTAAATCTAAGGGTAGATCAAAGTCTTCAGACAGAGGTAAAACTTGTAACTTCTGCAAGAAGAAAGGACACATTAAATCTGAGTGTTATAAGCTACAGAACAAGATTAAAAGGGAGGCTGTAAATCAAAAGGGAAAACAACTAGAAAATTTCGGCAGAGCTGATGTTGTAGAAGACTACAGTGATGGTGAACTTCTAGTCGCTTTGTCAATGATTCTAAAGTAAACGAGGAGTAGATACTTGATTCAGGCTGCACCTTCCACATGAGTCCTAATCGGGATTGGTTTACAACTCACGAAATAGTGTCTGAAGGTGTAGTTTTGATGGGAAATAATGCTTCATGTAAAATCGTAGGTCTTGGAACAATTAAAGTTAAGATGTTTGATGGAGTTGTTAGAACACTTAGTAATGTACGACATGTTCCAGAATTGAAAAGAAATTTAATTTCATTGAGTACTCTTAATTCAAAAGAGTACAGATACACAGTAGAAAATAGGGTTTTAAAGATTTCCAAAGGTTCCCTTGTTGTGATGAAAGGGCAGAGAAAAACTGCCAAGTTATATGTTTTGTAGGGTTCTACTGTTACTGGTGACGCAGCTGTCGCTTCTTCTTCCTTGTCAGATGATGATATTACTAAACTTTGGCATATGCACCTAGGGCATATGAGTGAGAATGGTATGGCAGAATTGAGCAAAAGAGGACTTCTTGATGGGCAAGGAATTTGCAAACTGAATTTCTGTGAGCATTGTGTTTTTGGGAAGCAAAAAAGAGTTCGATTCACCAGAGGAATCCATAACATGAAGGGAACATTGGAGTATATTCATTCTGATCTGTGGGGGCCATCCAGAGTGCCTTCGAGTGGTGGAGCTAATTATATGCTAACCTTTATTGATGATTTTTCCAGAAAAGTTTGGGCGTTCTTCTTGAAGCAGAAAAGTGATGTGTTTTTCGCATTTAATTCTTGGAAAATTATGATTGAAAAATAGACTAGAAAATAACTAAAATACTCCGTACAGACAATGGCTTAGAGTTTTGTTCTGATGAGTTTAATAGATTGTGCAAGTCAGAAGGGATCGTAAGACACTTGACAGTTCGCCATACTCCACAGCAAAATGGCATTGCAGAATGAATGAACAGAATGATCATAGAGAAGGTTTGATCTATGTTGTCAAATGTCAACTTATCAAAGTCATTTTGGACCGAAGTAGCCTCTACTGCATGTTTTTTGATCAACCGATCCCCATCCGTTGCCATTGAGAAACAGACTCCACAAGAGGTATGGTCTGGTAATCCTGCTAATTATTCGGATTTAAAGATCTTTGGGTGTCCTGCGTATGCTCATTTTGATAGTGGAAAATTGGAATTGAGATCTATTAAATGTGTTTTTCTTGGTTATAAAGCTGGTGTAAAAGGGTATAAGTTATGGTGTCCTGAAAGTAGAAAAGTTGTGATTAGCAGAGATGTTTTTTTTGATGAAATTGCTATGCTACCTAACTTATCTCTTAAAGACTCTTCCAATAAAGAAAATCAAAATCAGGTGGAGCATTAGATTAATATAGAGTCGACTCCTCAAGCTAGTACAAAAATTGAGAATAGAGTTGCATTTTCACCGCAATACTCTATCGCCAAAAACAAAACTAGAAGAGAAATTAAACCTCCAAAGAAATATGCCGAGGCTGATCTAGTTGCTTATGCTTTAAATGTGGCTAAAGATATAGATGCGAATCAAGAACCATCTAATTATTCTGAAGCGATTAGTTATGAAGACTCAAAAAAGTGGATGTTTGCTATGCAAGAGGAGATGGAATCACTCCAAAAAAATAGAACATGGGATCTTGTAAAACTTCCTAAAGGTAAAAAGGTTGTTTTTTGTAAATGGGTGTTTAAAAAGAAAGAAGGGACTTCAGGAGTTGAAGAACCCATATATAAAGTAAGGCTTGTTGCAAAGGGTTACAGTCAAATTCTAGGAGTGGACTTCGCAGATGTGTTCTCCCCATTTGTTAAGCATAGTTCGATTTGAGTTTTACTTGGTATTGTGGCCATGCATGACTTGGAGCTTGAACAGTTAGATGTAAAAACTGCATTTTTGCATGGAGAACTTGAGGAGGATATTTACATGCAACAACCAGAGGGTTTTACAGTCTCAGAAAAAGAGGACTATGTTTGCTTGCTGAAAAAGTCCCTTTACAGTTTGAAACAATCACCAAGACAGTGGTACAAGAGGTTTGATTCCTTTATGACTTCTCATAATTTTAAAAGAAGTAGTTTTGAAAGTTCTATTTACTTTAATAAAAACAGTGATGGTTCTTTTGTGTATCTACTTCTCCATGTTGATGACATTTTGATAGCAGTAAAAGATAAATGAGAGATAAGAAAGGTCAAAATCCAACTAAGTGAAGAATTTGAGATGAAAGATTTAGGACCAGCAAAGAAGATACTTGGTATGGAGATTCTTAGAGATAGAAAAGCAAGTAAATTGTACCTCAGTCAGAAGGGGTACATTGAGAAAGTTCTTTGCAGGTTCAATATGCAGAGTGCTAAGCCTATTAGTACTCCTTTAGCAGCCCATTTTAGACTTTCATCGACTTTGTCTCCACAATCAGATGATGAGATTGAGTACATGTCACATGTTCCATACTCTAGTGCAGTGGGATCTCTCATGTATGCTATGGTTTGTTCACGTCCAGATTTATCATATGCAGTTAGTGCAGTTAGCAGATATATGGCGAATCCCAGTAAAGAACATTAAAAAGCAGTTCAGTGGATTTTAAGATATTTACGAGGAACTACTGATGTTTGCTTACAGTTTGGAAGAACTAGAGATGGAGTAATTGGGTATGTTGATGTTGATTTTGCTGGAGACCTTGATAGAAGAAGATCTCTCACAGGTTATGTCTTCACAATCGGAGGTTGTGCAATTAGTTGGAAAGCCACTCGCAAACTACAGTCGCTTTATCTACCATTGAAGCTGAGTACATAGCGATTACTGAGGCTTGTAAAGAAGCTATTTGGTTGAAGGGAATCTTTAGTGAACTCAATGAAGACCTTCAAATCAGCACAGTATTTTGTGACAATCAGAGTGCCATCTTTCTTACAAAAGATCAAATGTTTCATGAGAGAACAAAACACATTGATGTCCAGTATCATTTTGTTCATGATATTATTGCTCGTGGTGATATTGTTGTGAGAAAAAGTAGTACTCGTGAAAATCCTATAGATATGATGACTAAGTCACTTCCTATAACCAAGTTTAAGCATTGCTTAGACTTGGTTGGTGTTCATTGTTGAAGTTAAACCCTTAAGGGGTTTTATGGAAGAGGTGAAGAACTTATTCGTTGAGAGTTCACGATGAAGAACTTGTTCATTGAGAATTCGTGTCAAGGTGGAGATTGTTAGAATTAAGTGACCGGAATCCTTACTTAAATAAAATACAGTGGTAAAATAAAATAAAATAAGATAGAATTACCCTTCTTTTAGTTTATTTTAGAATAAGATTTTTTAAACCTTATTAAATTCCATATATTTTATATTTATTAGAATAAGGTGTTTCAGTCTTACTAGAATATGGCTTTACAAGCCTATAAATAGATATAGTCCATTCCTCTTGTATTTAATTCGAATTCAACATAGTAAACTTTCTTCTCCTCTACCCGTGGTTTTTTCCCGAAAGGGTTTCCACGTAAAAATCTATGTGTTCTTTATTTTATTTTATTTTTTCACAAATCTAAACAATAAGAACATTCAATTATCCATACAAACATCAATTAGTAAATTAATGCAACATATCACATAGCATAAAACATTATCTTTCGAGTAACTAATGAACATAATGCAATGCATAAAAAATCCTACCTAACCATCCGCTACACACCATGTGTAACACCCTGATTTTGGGCCTAGTCAAAACAGTGGTTTCGGGACCACAAATCTGACGATAAAAATTTTAATTTTTATTATATTTTTATGGTCTACAATTTTAAGGAATAATTTCGTGAAAATTTCGTTCGAAAATTTTGACGTTCGGACACTTAATTTAGTCAAAAGGACTAAATCGTAAAAAGTGTAAAAGTTGAGTTCTACATACTACAGGTGTCCAATTGTTATGAAATTTTAATTTGAGGGTCCTTAAATGGTAATTAGACCATTGGTAAATTGCTGGACAAAAATAGACATGAAATGGGTGTAATAAAATATTTTTAAGTTAGTGGTATTTTAGTAAACTAATAATTAAAAGAATTAAAAAAGGAAATAAGCCAAATTAGCTATCATCTTCTTCATTCAACCGTTTCTACCAGCAACAGCCATGGTTAAGGTTTGTTCAAACTCCCAAGCTCGATTGTAAGTGCTACCTAGCCCTGTTTTTAAAGTTCTTTACATTTTTGAAATCTCGGTAACTTGGTTAAGCTTATTCTAGCAATAATTTAACCTAAGGTTTATATTTGGAAAAATACCCATAAGTGAAATGTGTTTATTTTGATGTTTATGGTAGAATATGAAGCTTGAAATTGTGTTAAACAACTTTTACTAAGCGATTTTACATGAAAACGAGTAAAACGACATAATCGGTAAAAATACCTAATGTTCATAAGTACATGTTAGAGTGCGAATTTGAGATTGCTATAGAAGGGAAAAATTATCAACGTGTCATAAAACATAAGGAAATAGGATGAAGTTTAATTTACGAGGGAAAAAATGTAATTTTGACAAAGTTTAGGGGCAAAATTGTAATTTTTCCAAAATATGATTTTGGGTTAATTTGAATAATGTGAGTCCTAATTAGGCTATATTGAAATGATAGAGTAAGGAAAAATTGAAATTCAGGCTAAAATCAAAAACTATCAGGTTGTGGAGAAAATGGTAAAAATGGTCATTTTCACATACGAGGTAAGTTCATATGATTTTTTTTATAATGCAATGTGTAATTTAATGTTGTTGCCTTGATATTAAATGAGATGTAAGTTCATGTGTAAATGTTGGTAACATAATTGTCATTTTAAGTAATTTAATGTTATTTATATGATATGATGATTATTATTATGAAATATTATGCTTTGTTGTTATTGTTGAGTAATATGCAAAATTATGTGAATTACTTGATAAATATGAAATGCTACTATGTATCAGTTCCGACATTCCGTGGAAGACGACAAAGATGTGTGATCGAGGAAAATCCCGTTTGAACCTTAGGAATAGATTAGGATATAAGTGACATGTCACTAGGATATTTGAGTTCCGAACTCGTTGAGTTGAGTCCGAGTTCGTGAGATGTAACTAGGCATCCGAACTCGTTGAGTTGAGTCTGAGTTCACTTATGGATGCGCACACCCGAGATCGTTGAGTTGAGTCCGAGTTCACTTATGGGTGGGTTTCATGGTAGCTTGGCTACACATATATTCCGCAGGCTATTGAGTTTGTCTAGTTGTGGGCATGGCACTTATGTGCATGCATTCCGTGTATCTGATTATATTCTGAGTGTTCAATGGGTAATTTGGCGAAGTATTCGTTGATGATCCTAATGAGATAAGCCATTGGTGAGTATGTCTTTGAGTTATGTTACAAGTTGTACAGGTATGTACACTAAACTTATGTGTGATGCCTTGACATGTGATGATTTATGATGTATATAGTATTTGGTGAATATTATGAAAATGACATGATTTGGAATAAGTCCTTGATATTTGATGACATTGATATTATGGATTTATGCTTATGAAGCATAATTATGTGTTCTTACCATTATGAATGAAATGATATTGTATGAATTTGGTGAATAATAGTAATGAATGAGTAAATTTAGCCTTGGCAGTTTTGGGTTACTGCAGTGGTACAAATTTGGAAATTCACCATAAATTGTGGAAATTTAATTAGGGGTTGAATAAAACATGAGGTTAAATCCCAATGAGTCTAGTTTCACATAGAGGAAACGGTATATGCAATCAAAATTTCTATTATGAGATATTTAAATTGTTGTGAGACAGAGTCTGAATGACTTTGTGAGCCCCTATTCTAATTTGAGAAAATAATTAAAATTGTATAAAAATAATTATGGGTTTTAATTTATATTGTTAAAATCCTTAATTAGTCTATTCTCTAGAAAGATAGATGAGAGCATTATCCGAATTCTTTACTATGAGAAAAATAATTTTTAGTGAAGAGAGGTCAGAACTATTAGACAGAAAAAGAGGGGAAAATTTAATGAATAAACTGTACTAATTGGCTAAACCAAAAATTCTGGAAATTTTATGGGAGAAATTTATATGAGTCTAGTATCAAGTAAAATTAATGAAACTTAATTTGAAGTCTTGTAGCTCCAGATATAAATGAATTAGTAACTGTAACTCGGTAAAATAGCTTAACCTGAACAAGAGTAAATTGTAGAATTATGATGTTTTACCTTAAAAAAACAAAAAAAAAACATGTGGGTAATTGCTTATTAACTTCATATGGACTTACTAAGCATAAAGCTTACCCCTCCTCTCTACTTCTTCAATTTTGGCAGGTCGGCTCGGGGTTGGAGATCGTCGGAGGCAAAATCACACTATTAAGCTATCATTTTTGGGAGAATTAATTCAAATATTAGAAATATCAATTGAGTGGCATGTTTAGGAAGTTGGTTTGTGATATGTATTTTTATTATGACTTTGACCATACGTATCGGTCCGCATTGAGTTATCGTATATGATCATGAGATGTGTTCCTTATCCATTATGGTTTGTAAGTTTAATTAATCATACCATGTCCAATGTTTTGATGTGATGATATAGTTAGCTTTGTTTGTTATGCATGATTGGTAATACATCAGGCAAGTTAAATGCAGGCCAGTGGATCATGAATTGAATGGAAATGAGTAATGTTGCCTTGAATATGGATGTTTAATGGACAAATTATGATGGTATGAAATGAGAATAAGATTTAGCATGTCTAGTTCTAGTTAATGTAAGAATGTATATTATATACAGGATGGTAAGCAAATATGTTTAAAGTGAATGACATATTATTGCATGATTATGGATGTGTAAGTGCTCATTTATGCCACATTATATATCTTTAAATATGAGTCTATGCATGTGTTCGAAAAGATTTGAATTAAATGAAATTTTATGGCCCGATTTTCGTTTATGTGTTAAGTCTGGTAATGCCTCGTTCCCTGTTCCGGCCTTGGATACAGGTAAAGGGTGTCACACCACAAGTTCCCCAAAACTCGTCTACCAAACTCCAGACATTGCGAGCTATGATCAATGTGGTTAAACCACCATTATACATAATGCGATTATACTGCAATTTAAAATAAATGCAATATAAACATCATTCTCCTCATTACCTCGGTGCAGTGCACTTAGAACATATATGCGGACTTAATATGCTGCTATTACTCTATGAAACTCCTTTATCATCCACATAATCCCACCCTATGGACATGCGATATGTGTAATGCCCCGATTTTTGGGCCTAAAAGTATTGGGCCTTGAGTCTGGGTTCGGGTGGAAAATGGCCCGAATAATTTGGATGTTATTATTATTTCATATGTTTAGTTTAGTAATTAAATAAATTACGAAGGGTTTATGGTGTGGAAAAAAAAGGCCTAAGAGTAAATTTAATTCGAGGCAATTCCTGAATTTTAATTTTAGGAGAGAGGGTTCTGGCGATATGGGCTTTTAAAGTTGAGGTGGTAAAATAGGACACAAATAAGGCCATGGTAAAGTGGCAAGGTGGCGCCACTAAGTTCCTAAAAAAATGGCGTCTGGGAAGGAATTAAAGGTCCAGGGTTCAAGTTGCAAGGTAGGCATATTGTTACTTTTTAATTTCAGGCATATGCCGGGCATGTGATCACTTAAGTGAATTTCGGCAAGGGCCTTAGGGAGGTTGGGCCGATTGTTTTAGTTGATATTAGATTTAGGTTCTTTTCTTTTTCTGTCTTGGAGAATTAGGGTTAGCTACCTGAAAGCTTTCACTGTCATTCATCCTTTCTGAGTTCTCACAAAAGTCGAAAATGCAAATTCCTTCTCCTGGGTGCCGATTTCTTTTTCCTCTCTTTTTCCTCCATTTTCTTCCTTCCTTTTTGCTTTTTCTTCTAGCTGAAACCTTCTGATCACCTTACTCACCTCCTCTGTCGATCCCATCCTTCATAAAACCTCCATAGCCGATTGCCATAAAAGCCGAAATCCCGAAAACTCACTTCTTGTGCCGATTTCTCCAAGCCAAAATCCTTTAGTTATTTTTGTTCTTTTTGATCAACTTTCATCTTCTCTAAACCCTTAGTATCTGTCGGCAACATTGCTTCAAAGTTATAGCCTCAAATCGTCATCTTCTTCGTCACTTAAAAAGCTAAAATACCATAGATTTAGGGACTCATAGCAGAAACTTTAGATCTCCTGGATTCGAGTTCTACTATCGTTTAGAGGATAGATTTGCATCAGATCTGCATAGAAATCAAAGAGGAATAAGTGGTAAGTGCTCATCACCTCAGATCTAGTCTTATTTTACAATTTAGAAAAGCTGAAGTCCCTAAAATCTAGGGAGGCTGTCGATTTGGGCATAGGGCTTTAAGGGTCTTTAATCGACGATTTATTTTGGTGATTAGTGTCTTCTACAGGTTTGATCGAAGGCTTGGATCTTTGGAGCAACTAGACATAGACCTAGTCATCAGTTTTCGGCAAAAAGGTAAGATTCTAAAGGCTTTAGGGGCATGGTTCAAATATGGGTAGGTGAATATTGGGATTGGTTGTTGTGGGTTGCAATCTAAGAATTGTGGTAATCAATTGTAGGACATCGTAAGGGATCCCAATAGCAGTCGTCGCGAAAAAGGTGTGTATCGAACACCCTCTCATAGTTCAATTCGGCAAAAGCCGAAATGCAGAAATTCCAGCATTTCGTGGGATTGTGAGTGTGCGAGTGCTCACAAGACGTTTAGAAATCATTAGATCTGAAATTGCAAAGTGGTAAGTTAGTCGTGTGTGAAATTTCGTGTACTTTGACTGTAATAGCCCAAAATTGGGTCTAGTTGGAACAGAGGTTTCGGGACCACAAAATCTGAGATAGAAATAATTATTTTATGATTATTTTGAGGTCTATGATATGATTTCATAATTGTGTGAAAATTTCGTGAAGAAATTCTATGCATAAAGTGCTCAATTTGAGGTCAAGGACTAAATTGAATAAGTTGCAAAACTTGCATTCTAGAAGTTTCTAGTATGAAATTGCTTTGAAATATTAATTAGAAGGTTTTAAATATAAATTTGACCAATTTCTAAGTGATGGACAAAAATTGGACATGGATGGAATTAATGAAAGTTTAGTAAGGAAGGGCATTTTGGTCATTTGGTAATTAAAAGAAATAAAAAGGGAAAATAAAGCCAAAATTGACTCATCTTTTTCATGGAGGCAGAAATTAGCATGGGGGAAGCCATGGCTAGGGTTTTCAAGCTTTCCAAGCTCAATAGTAAGTCCGTTCTAACCCCGTTTTTCAAGTTCTTTACGTTTTTGGAATCCCGGTAATTTGTTTAAGCTTATTCTAGCAATAATTTAAGCTAGGGTTCATATTTGGAAAAATACCCATAGGTGAAATGTGTTTATTTTGCTGTTTAATGATAGAATATGAGGTTTTAAATTATGTTAGATAACTTGTGCTACTCGGTTTTGAGTGAAAACGAGTAAAAGGGCTTAATCAGTAAAAATACCTAATAGTCATAAGTATATGTTAGAGTGAGAATTTGATGTTTCCATAGAAGAGAAAAGTGATCAGCATGTCATAAAACATAAGAATAAGGTATGAAGTTTAATTCCCGAGCCTAGGGGTAAAAGCGTAAATATGCAAAAGTTTAGGGGCAAAATTGTAATTTTTCCAAAGTTTGAGTTAAGGACTGTTTTGAATAGTACATTAATTAAATAAGTAAAATATGATGTTTTAGATCCCGAAAAATGAGATTTGGACCTAGAATGAGAGAAAAATCGAAAGTTGGGAAAGTTGGTAAAATGGTCGTTTTAGTATCGAGGTAAGTTCATATGTATAATAAGCATTAATTTATGCATGTTTCAATATAAAATTGATATATTTATTATAATTTCCGAGGTGTTGAAAGTATGTAAGTTGGTATGATAATAATACAGCAATAATGCTGTAATTTATATTTAAAAGTTAAATTTAGTGAATTAATTAAATTATGTTAAATTAAATGATTATGGTGCCAAGTTTATGAATTGATTTAAAAATATGTCTATGGTACATGAAGTGCATTGAATTATCATACATAAATGTGATTTCTATGATTATGGATATTATGGTAAATTGTAAGTTCATATGATTTTTAATAAGGCAACGTGTAATTTAATGTTATTGCCTTGATATTAAATGAGATGTAAGTTTATATGTAAGTAATACATCAATATTACTTGTATTATGATATTTTATAATAATATTGGAAATATGTTTGTGGATAATTACTTGATTGGTGAAATTGTTGGAAAAAAGAGAGAGAAATCCCAGTTGAACCTTCGGAAAGATTGGATGATACAGATAGTATGTAGCTAGGTCACATGTATGGTGCTGAGTGCACATCATGTGTACAAGAGAGCTACAAGACATTATGATGTAGCTAGGTCACATGGGTGATACTATGTGTACACCATGTAGACAAGAGAGCTATGAGATAAATTGGCTAGGTCACATGGGTGGTACTGAGTGTTCACCATGTGTACAAGAGAGCCGAACTATATGATGGGTGGAGCTATGTGTTGAAACCACCAAGTATCGAGGATTGATCCGAAGTGTTCAACGGGAGACTCTCTATGTATTGCTTTGTGAGTTTTGTGATGAATAAGTGCAGGAACTTGGTTATGTGAATGATGTGTTCATTAAGTGACCAGGATGTGGTAAGGTTATAAACAAGTAAGTTATACATGAGGATGATTTTATGGTGACCTTGTGATCATGGGCCTATACTTGTGATGTATGAAATGTGGTGAAAATGATTTGTGATATGTATGTTAAAATGAGGTTAATACAAAGAAAGTGTGAAAGAATGAATTAGCAATAAAACTGTTTTGGACAGTAGCAGTTATGTGATTTTGAAAAATCACCAAAAAGAGTATAAATTGAATCAGAGACTTAATGAGATATCAAATTAAATCTTAATGAGTCTATTTTCATATAAAAGAAACATAGCAAGAAAAGGAGTTCTATATTTTGAGATATTTATGTTTTTGTGAGACTGGTTCAGAATGATTATGTGATCCCCTGTTCTGACTTTGGAAAATCACACAAATTTGGATAAAAATAATTAGAGGCTTAAACTTATATTTTTAAAATCCATAATGAGTATATTTTCAAGATAAATCAACAAGAACATTATCCGAGTTCTGTACTATGAGATAATTAATTTTTAGTGAAGAGAGGTCAAAACTGTCAGAATGTGAAACAGGGGAAATTTTAATGAATAAACTGTACTAATTGGCTAAACCAAAAATTATGAAAATTTTATGGTGGAAAGATATATGAGTCTAGTTTCAGGAGAAATTTACGGATCTTAATTTGGAGCTCTGTAGCTCGAATTATAAATAAGTAAGTGACTATGACTCGTGTGGACAGTTTGATGTGAGCATTTATTAGTAAATTGTGAAATCGTACTTACAAGAATGCTATATACATTAAGGATGTGGAATGGAGAGGAGGAGGAGGAAAACAAATATATGTGGAATACATGGGAACTATGGTATATGAAATATTGATATAATGAAATAAATGATATGTGTTTATAAGAAAACAGAAAGAGAATGATATGTATCATGACATGTATATATATATGACTAGTCTCAATGTAATGCTTGTTGGGTATGGAGTTGAATTGAAATGTTTCAGGCAAACATGTTATTTTGCGCATCTGAATTGTGGTATTTTATAAAGATATGATCTAGTTTTACATATGAATGCTTGATGATTAAGCTGAAGATATTTGGTAAGATGATAATCTTGGTATAAATGTATAAGTGGTACTATAATAAACAAGGTAAAATGAGTATGAGATACACATGTATAATGACATACAAATGCTATGTTTGTGGTTTAATTGAGAATATTTAATCATTAAATGAATACCATGTTATATGCTTTTGATTTTGTATAAGTGTGTAAGAGATTAAGGTTGACCAAAGCTTGGAAAATAGCCTAGGTATATTCCACACAGGCAGAGACACGACCATGTGTCTCAGCCGTGTATGGAACACGACTTTGGGACACGGACGTGTGGAGCCTTAAAGCATGAAATTTTCAAGATTTTTGTAAGTTCTCGGTTTAGTCCCGAACCCTTTCTAAAGTATGTTTTGGGCTTCGTAGACTCAAATAAGGGACTATGTGTAAGTGAATGAACGTTTTGAAAAATATAATGAAATTTTATGGCCCGTATTTTTGTTTAATGTTTGTATGTTTGTTCGGTAACGCCTCGTACCTTATCCCAGCCTCGGGTACGGGTAAGGGGTGTTACATTGTTAATTGGGCCTCGATAGGCTAAAACTGGGCCCATACAGGTAGTAATAAAAATATTTATAATATAAAAAAAATAGGCAATAAGTATGTTCTGTTAGATTATAGAATCGAAACTGCTTAAACCGGTAAACTGGTCATAAAACTTGAATTAAATGGGCTTAAATTGCTAATGGACACTGTAGGGCCCATTAGGGGTTTTAGGGCCCAATGGCTAAAATTGTGAAATTAAGATAAATAAATTATTGCTATGACAATTGGGCTAGTAAGGATCGTAACATTCATGAGAACCCTTAAAACTGGTAAAATTACTGAAATACCTTTATAGGTGGACAGATTTACCCCTAGGAGCAAAATTACTGATATACCCCTAGGGTTAAGGTTGACCTGAATGCATGTTTGACTGTTACTATTTACTGCATGCCATGTTATTATTATCTGATAAGGTTGACCTGAATGCATGTTTGACTGTTACTATTTACTGCATGCCATGTTATTATTATCTGATGCATGGGACTGGGTTATTGACGGAAGAAGTACTAAAAGTGGCTTGACCACGTACTAGAGGCTTTGCCTCAACTTACTGATATCTGAGCAGCAATGCTGCAACTGTGGAGTGTAGGGCTGGGTGGGTTGAGCTATTCCCCACATGGAGTGTAGGGCTGGTACGGGTGGAGTGTAGCGGTTGGTTATAGACTGGGTTGGGCTTGCATACACGAATATGTCTGTTCTATTCTGGAATGGGCCTATGGGCCATACTATTATCTGAAAAGGGGCTAAGGCCCAACTTACTGTATTTTGAAAAGGGCTTCGGCCCAGTACCCACTGTTATCTGAATAGCGCTTAGGCCCAATGGGCTTGAGCTGACTTGGGCTTTGGATGGGTTTTCCATACACACTGAGTTTTCCAAACTCACCCCCTTTTTCTTCCATCCTTGCAGGTGAGCCCTAGTTGGTGGACTTGGAGCTGGGCGGGATTTAGAGTGGCCACGAAGATTAAATTTCTGGTTTTTTTTAAAATAAGTTTCAATTAGCTTCCTTTTAAATTTCGCATTTATTTTTGATTATTTCTATTTTGGTTAAAGTTGTAATAAGTTCGCTTTATTATTTTTATTTTGGGTTTTTAAATTACTTAAATCATTTTCAACTTGAGATTCACATCACTTAAATTGATTCCTTAAAATTGTTAGCTCTAGGGCGCGTTTTATAAAAGTTACTTATTTCCAAAATATCACGATAATCGAGCAAAGCTTCCGCAACGTAAATGTTTTCAAAGGAAATAAATATTTTAAATAGACTTAAACTTAATTTGTTGTTCGTGGACAAGTAATAAGCTTAAAGTGTGGCAATGGATGTGTGCATGTCTAGGATTGGATCATGGAAGAGCTAGGTACTTAAGCAGTCTAATTGACTCAACTCCTCTTTTCTTGAATCCTACCTGGGGCGCAGCTTCCATTCAGTTTAATTTAAAACGAAAATATTCTTTAAACACTAAGAAAGATTTTAGATAAAACATGACTTCTCTAATAACGCTTCAATGTGACACGTCAGATTCGGTCGTAACGTCTAGGCCGGGTTTTGGGGTGTTACAATATGTCACACTAATTTCAATCAAAATCATGTTTTCATTACATTCCAATTTCAATAGCATGTTTTCCATGCTCTCATAATAGCATTCACTTCTGTTCGATAATAACATTTATCAATCATTCAGTTTCACCATCAAAATGATGACATTCCAACATGCCATAGTTTCATTATCATTCATAAGCAACTTTCCAGTACATGTGTAGTTGTATTTCATTTAGTATACCTCACAACATTTTATCCAAACATACATTTCATTTTCATTCCAATACATGCTACTCATACAACCAGCATACATTATATCACCAAACAATTCATATTAATTCATACCAATACCAGACATTCAAACATTCAATCACTCATGCAACCTTGCAAACATGCCATTTAATTGGGGCTCGAAACGTACCTGATCCGACCATTTTAAAATCACTTACTTAGCCATTTAACTAAGTTTGACCATCAAGCTTAATCATCATTTTAAGTATTAAAAATATTATTTAACATTTAAATTTTATAGATTAGAACCCACACCTTATTTTCGCACAATTGTAACACTACTTGCGAAACCTGTTATTCCTCTTTTAGACTTAAACTGAACCTAAATTAAAATAAAATATTTATTAAGTTAAAACGCTACCAAATCAACCTTAAAGCACCCTCGTAAGGGTTTAATCAAATCAGCGTTACCATAATAATTTTCAAATCCAAATCGACTAGGCTACTTATATTGATTTGATGCGAAACGTATGCATCAACAACTAACAGCTTCACTGTTGGTCCAGGATGTTTTAGTCAGCATCTAACATGATAAAATGCTGAAAAATCATTAGCTAATTAACCATTTAATAGGTAGTAAAATTTAATAAAATAAGTGTTTTTAACATATTTGTGAGTCTTAGTGACCTATTAGGCTGACATGGGCCTTAGGTAGTTCTAATATGTTAATTGGAGTGAGCAGGATGCTAAATTTAAGGCCCCATGGACGTAAGAACTTGGGAAAAGTAATGCACAAGTTTCTCGAGCCGCTAAAGTATGACACGGACTCAAGAACCCACATTTTTGTTGTCATGTTGCGCCATAGCTTGTGCATGGCATGACATAGGATCGACGTGGAGCCCAAGCATTTCAAGGCTATTTTCGTCCATACAATCTAACTTATACAAAGACCTAGAACATGCTAAAGACCTAATTGGTGTTGCTAACACTTCTATAAATAAGACCTTAGGGGTTTGATGTAACTAAGTCGTCTTAGACTCATCAAAAACCCTCATAATTTAGGAGTAGGATTTAGATTAGCTTTTCTCTTATTTTCTTAAAAATGCTTTGTTGTTTTCTCCTAGAATCGATCTCGATCCAAGATCTCTTTTATAATATGAAGTTATTCAATTTATTATCCTTGCAAATGATAAGATTCGTTCTCCCATTCGAGAGATTCGTTATTCCACTCTTAATCGATACAAATCAGGATTATTCTAAATCTTTTTTTCTGTTTCGATTATTTGTTTTATTTACATGTTTATATCAATTGAGTTGGAGATTATAAATACCATGAGTAGCTAATTCCCTTAGGGGAAATTAACGTGTGGATGGGAAAGCGATTAACGAAGGATTAAGGTTTTGTCAATCGAATTAGTTGGTATAAATTATGCATTCTTAAACCGTAGACTTGACAACCCTAGGAAGTAATCAAAGGTTAAGCAAGGTCAATAGATAAGTTTGCGGAGTAAATCATAATTTATCTTGGTTGAGAAAGTGAGATTGGAAGATAAGTGAGTATCAATCAATTAATTAAACAGTTAGAGGCCGGGAGGTAATAATTGGTTAGTTAATAGCTAATCCACCCTAAAACTTGAACTAAAGTTAATTATAACCCCTGAAACAAGTTAATCTTCTTGATTGGTTTAATTGGTTTAGTCGTTTGTTCATTTTATTGTTTATTTATTGTAGTTATTTAGTTTTTTTTATATTAATCTCTTTTATGATTTTTCGTTATATAGAATTTAATCATTACTATTTAGCCTTATTATTATAAAGAGGTTTTCAATACATTTAATTCATCCTCCCTTGGGTACGATCCTCAGAATTCTTCTTTGTGTTCTATTGTAAAATAATATTGTATTACAATTTGGCCCGTATACTTGCAGACATTGCTATTTTCTTTCAGATATTTTTGGTGTAGTATTTTTCAATCAAACGTTCGCACGTTTGACAATGGTCATTGCCCTTAAACCCTTCCAATGTATCTTCTTTGGCAAATTTTCCACGAATAAATTGACACAAAATGCTTTTGTCGACCCGGATCTCCAATACGCCATAATTTTTCTTTAAATAAGATAGTGTTTACTCTAGCTTATGAATTTGGTGGGCTTGGTTTGCTGACTCTTTTATGCAGGATTCGAATGATGCTCGACTAAATTTTGATAAAATTCAAGAGCCTAGATCAGTTTCTAGTATTGCTGGTTCATGCTGGTCTTAGTTGCCAATGGGATGGGTGAAATGCAATATCGATGCCACGTTATTTAGTGAGGAGAATGCTAAAGACTAGTTTGTTGTAGTTCGTGATGCAGAGGACTCCAAACATGTTAATCCAATGATGTTTCCAAACATTGTTGTAGTTCGTTATGGCTAAGTGCATATCAAATCATGTTAATCCAATGATGGCTCCAAACATTGTTGAAGTTTGTTGAAGTATATGCAGTCAGGGAGGCGTTAATTTGGCTACAGTCATTGAATATAGACGAGGTACGTTTAAAGGTGGATTGTCTTCAAATTTGTAATGCTTTAATGATTCAGAACAAAGGTATCTTAAAATTTGGAATGCTTGTTTAAGATTGAATTATGAATCGAGGCCCAATGAACTTGAAATTGACTGTACGGACAGATTTAGGTGTCTACACCATAATTCAAGTATGGTGTTATATCAAAGTTCATGATGTTAGTTCTGTAATTAATGGTGTAAATTAATTTTCGATTTTTTCATGCTTAGCCATAAAGAAAAGCTGAAAATGATTAGAATTGGACAAAAAATTATAGCTATGCGAATCCATCGAGTCTAGCTTCAAATTCTAAATTTTGTGTCCATTACCCGTGTAATTAATGGCAAACTATTCTTGTGTTTAAAGCAATAAGGTTAGGAGGGGTGCTAGGAGATGTAGTAGGTTCATAATTATCAGCCAAACCTAAAGTCAAGTGAAGATATGAATATGATTACATGAATGAATCCTGCTACTACTAGCACTAGCAGCAGCAAATACGGATTCGATTGTGTTCCTTCCTCCCATCCCAGTCCCAACAGACCATGTGTTTTATTATTTTGTTTTTGTAAATAAGTGCTATTCAATTCAAGTGACCCACCTACCGTGCCAGCCTTGATCAATTATTAAGCTCAACATGTGAATGAAATCATGTTGGCAAAGGATACTCAATTAGTCGATCAACCTCAATCCAATTTAATTATTGCTTTTTTCTTATTTCTTATATTTGCCTTTCAGTTTCATACAAGATCAACAGCTCCAAAAATAAATAAATAAACAAATCCAATCTTCCTCCTCAATCATCTTACTTGTATCTTTAATTATTATCACCTAAAAAATGTATTTAAAACATTAATTAACAAGTAAAAACAACATTCATTGAATTTTAACTCAATTGACATCGGTTTTGTTGTTAGTGTAGGAAGATGTGAGTTTGAATATAATAGAACACATTATGTCCCTATTAAAGGGTTGAGAGGGACTATAAATAATTTTAAAAATATATAAAAAATCAGATATGATAAAAACTTATAATAAAATTAATATTATAAAAATTCACGAGTAATATATATAAACTTTTTTTGACATCTAATATAAAATATTTATAGTTAAGTTTTTAATAGAAAAGAAAATTTGAGTTTATTGACTTCTCTGTTTGACATTTGGTACCGTTAAAGTTGGTAATGTGTACATTTCGCTCATAGTTAACTGATAAAATTTTTTAAAAGAAAATTACTTGTGCATGGCTTTGTAAACTTAATAATGCATTTACTATATTTTTCTTCTATATATCGTCTAACATAGTTGGCAAGATAGAACTTTTCAATTCAAAGACCCAAAGAACACGTTATTTATACAATTCAGCTTATAATCTCAATTTTAGGAATTAGTATACTAATGCATTTAGTTTTTAATATTTATATACTCTATCAATTTTATTTTAATTCTAAATAATTTAAAAAATTTAACCTTATATATTTACAAATTCTATCAATTTGATTTTTAAACACATCTTCATCATAAATTAGAATTATAAACACATAAAAAAATTTAACTGGAAAATGTTTTTATATTAGCCCGCGAGTGAAGATAACATTTTTATTTTGAGTAAATTAAATAAATGGTTACCCAAGTTTCATGAATTTTCATTTTCGGCACCCACAAATTTTTATTTTCATTTTAGGCACCATTTTAAGGTATTTGGACTAATAGAAATCTGAGTTGATATTTTTATAATTAAAAAATAAGCTATAAAATTTCCACATAATATTTAATTTCCAAGTTATTAAGAATTTCCCAAAAAAAATCTTCACACCTATCATCTTAACCACAACACTCAGCCACCACTCGATCCTCCAAAGTTAGTTGAACCATCATTGGCCTCCACTATGACTAGGGGTGTTCAAACTTTGGTTAAAACTGAATTAACCAACCGACCCGATTTAATTTGGTTAATTAATCGATTAACCGATCTAGTTCGATCAGAGGTGGGTTAAAGATTTTTTGAAATTTCAATTAACAATTAATTCGGTTCGAATTTGATTAATTAACTAAATTAACCAAATTAACCGAACTTAATAAATAATATTATATATTATATATTATATGTATTAGACTATTACTAATTCGGTTAATTCGGTCAAATGAATATTATCAATTTATATTTTTATATGTTATGTACTTATTTTAATAAAAAAAAAACAAAACATATAAATTTCAGTTAATTCTGTTAACCAACCGAATTAACCGAAATATTTCGGTTTGGTTAATTTTTTTTGAAAAAATTTTGGTTCGGCTAAAGAATTAAAAAGTTTAGTTAATTCAGTTAATACTAGATTAGTTCGTTTAACCGTGTGAACACCTCCTAACCATGACCACCATTCTTGACTATATCCACCATCTTCCCCATCACCACCACAACCTACTACACCACCATCATAGCATTACCACCTCTCCTACAATCCAAATCCCAATAGCCACCACCATAAATGACTCAAAACCCCAACAACACTATTGATAATCCTTCAACAACCACATCTAATGCCCCTACAACCCAAATCTCTATTACTTAGTAAAAATTAAAAAAAAAATAGAACTTGAAAAAACGAAAAAGATTAGAATAAGTCTGAAAAAAGAAAAGAAAGAAGAAAAGAAATCAAAGGAAAACATTCAAAAACAAGAAGGAAAACATAAAAAAGGATATTCATTTAATAGAATCAAAGCCTCTATGCTCTCCTTCCAAATCTGAACGATGGGTTCGATGTCAAGATTGAGAATAATGGCATACCTCAAAACCGAGGCAATTGGATGATCAGAGAAGGAGATCATAAGACATTAAGCCCTTGGTTTTAAGACGAAATTTGAAGAGATTGTGATAGATCCAAGCAAAACTAACCAAGGTTAAAGGTGAGGAGGAAGAGATGAGAGCTTTCGTGCGCCCAATCGCTGAAAAAGACCATCGAAACATGCATCGAGGACAGCAAATTAGAAGAGGCAATGATTTGGTTTTTATTTAAGAGGAAGAAGAAGTTATTTTTTGGAAAGTTAAAATTTCTATGTAATCATAAAAAAAAGAAAATATAATATTAGTTGAAATTTTATAAATTATTTATTAATTATAAAAATGCCAACTCAAATTTATGTTACTCCAAATACCTTAGAGTGGCTAAAATGAAAACAGATGGTAACAAGAGTGCCTAAAATGAAAAGAAAATTTTTTGAGTGCCTAAAATAAAAACTTATGAAAGTTGAGTGACTAATTGTGTAGTTTTGTAATAACCAATTTTTTAGTGGTATAAAAAAATACAGTTTCAGAACCCTATTTCTATAAATTGAGTCCGTAAATATAAAATAGGAATTTATACGGAGTTAATATAGAAATATATTAAAGAATGGTCAAATAATTTCGTTGATTAAATAGTTAATTAAGGCTTAGGGACTAAATTGTAAAGGTCCAATCGTTATAGAATTTTAAATGAAAAAAGACTTGAGGACACATATGACAATTATTAAAAGGTTAAAAGTTGTAAAATCCCAAAATAGGGCTTAGTCGGAATAGTGGTTTTGGGACTACAAATTCGATGTTAAAATATTGTTTTTATGATTGTTATGAGGTTTAGAATATGAATATATGCATGTGTTAAAGTTTCATAAAGAAATTCTAAGTATAAGGTGTCCAATTGGAAATTAGGGACCTAATTGAATAAGTTGCAAAATTTGTGTTTTAGAAGCAATTTGTATGAAATTGCTTTGGATTATTAATTAGGAGGTCTTAAAGAGCAATTTCCCAATTTCTAAGTTTTTGGACAAAAATGGGCTTGTATGGAAAAATTTGAAGGAAAGGCATTAGGGGTATTTTGGTCATTTGGTATATTAATGAAATAAAAAGGGAAAATAAGTCAAAAATCAGCTTGTTCTCTCCATGTTGCTGCTGAAATTTTAGGGTCCTCCATAGCTAGGGTTTTCAAGCTTTCCAAGCTCTATAATCAAAAGAATCGAGATACGGGCCTTGATCGGGGAAAGAACAAGGTTTACGAGATTTAGGCTCGATTTCTAGTATTTTGTACCGAGGTAAGTAAATATGCAAATAAATACATTAATTATTGTTATTAAATTATTTATTGACATATGTATGCTTAAAATGCTTATTTGGCTATGTTGATAATATAACATGTTTTGATGCTTTGCTATATGATTATGAGACGTTGGCCATGTAAAAGAAACCATTATGCGAGTACGTTCGATAAAGGTATGGAAGTCTAAAACCCCGTTTGAACCTTAGGAATAGTTTAGGATACAAGTGACATGTCACTAGGATAGTCATGTGTGTTATGAGCTCATTTACTATGTGATACATGCTAGGGTCCAGGTGCTGGGTATCTTGAGTTGTCTTCAGATACTCTTTTAACTCTTTGAGTAGCCCCATTGAGAGAGGCATGTGATTCTGTGATATGAGGCACTTCAATGCACTCTCTGTCAGGTAGCCAAGGCTACATTCAGGCACTTCTGTGCATTTCTTCCATGTGTTCGAATCATATTCCAGGTGTTCAACGGGTAACATAATATGAATTCCAAAAGTAAAATTTAAGTAAGCCATATGTGTACAAGATGGAACAGGTATGTACTAAAACCCTATGAGGACTTAGTATATGATGATATTATGAAAGATAAGTATTTGGATAAGCTTGTGCATATGAATATGGAAGGTAAGTATACATATGACATGATGAAAAGTATCATAATGGATAAGTAATTATGCTTAGATGATCAATAGTTGCAAAATGTAGATTATTTGTATGTGTACTTACTAAGCTTTACAGCTTACCCTCCTCTCTTTTCCCTTCTCTTTAGATACGTCAAGCTAGTTCAAAGGATCGGGAGACGTCGGAGCTCGGATCACACTATCTTTAAGGATTTTGGGTATAAAAAGGGTTCAATTATTTTGGTCATGGCATGTATAGGAAATTTGTCTATTTTGCATATATGTGTCATGTTGAAGTAGCCAAATGTAATGGCTCATTTGGGCATTAATTATTTTGTATATAGCCATGTGATTTGGTCCATATCAATGATTGGGATGTATCCCTAAGTTTATTTTTGCATGCATGCTAAGATGTGTATGTGTTGATGACGGGTTTGCTTGGTAGATGGTTATTTATTTGCTTGTCTGTGGATGCATGATTTAACTCTCATAATGGATTAATAATAAGGAATGTGGTAAACCATGAAATTGGTGTGGAATGACTAAAAGATAACGTTGTGTGAATACTAAGGGACTAGTATGAAAAGGGGTGATAGTGATTCTATAATGTTGCATGTTTAAGTGTCCAAATATATCATGGGATATGCCATTGAACATATGGAAGCGTATGATTGTTTAAGGGTGACCAATAGCTTGGAGAGTAGCCTCCAAATGGTCCACACGGGTAGACACACGTGTAAGAGTATGCCCAAAGATCAATCACGAGATGGTTGTAATAACATACTTGATTTATCATGTTTATTGATATAAGGCGTTGCCATTATTATTTTAGTTTCTTTTCTGTGTACATAGATAAACTGTTTTATAATAATGTCCTGAGAATAATATGATTATTCTTAAAATATCCTTAGTCAAGTATTATTGATGGCTAGGACAACAGTAATGCATTAAGACTAACATGTAGTTGATTGAGATAAAGAGTTGTCATTGATATGGAGTGTCAAAATCAATGCATGAATATGTGTGTTAGATAACAACATATTGGACTGACCTGCTATGAGTATGTTTCTTGGATTATTATGTAATTGTCACAACATTACTCATAGTGATTAATATGTATATGATCCTCATACTTGAGATCATCATTATCCCAACATCGTGAGTTGTATATTTTGATAGAGTCAAACGAACATCGTAACTGGTTGTTCTATAAAGACTAATGTTGGATATGCCACAATCTATGTAGAGGGATATGGTTGATCAATATAGGATAAGTCCCCCTACATAATGGGAGTAATATCTTAGGCCACTTGATTGCGTGAGACTAGAAATGCATGGCCATGCTCAAATAAGTTGATATGAGATGTCATACTTATTTGTGTATCATAGTTCACTTAAGGTATCAAGAAACATGGGATGGACTATGCAAGTGTGACTATTCCATGACTTGTGTCCATTCCAAAGATATAGGACTTAAGGATTAATGCATGAAAGGTTAATCACAAAAAGTTATGTCGAATCATGACTTCTCGTAAGTTAGGTAGCAATGATGCATTGCTAGATGCCACTCATTGTTTGTAACATTAGAATCGTTCTAATATTACTGCTAACGTTACAAGAACCTTTAGGGTCACACCCTATGGTTGAAATGAACGGAGTAAAACATAGTTGGTATTGATTGTCAGATGAATTAAATTAATTAAAGAATTAATTTAATTGGGCAATCAAATTGTTGAACATACTATACGTACAAGGATGTTGTACACATAATCAGAACATAATTTCATTAGTATATGAATTTGGTTCGTATATAAGTTTAAATAAATATAGTTTACCGAAATCTTTATTATAATTAATATAATTATAATTTTCGATTAAACATTATTATATTTATTTTAATGATGACTATTATGTTCAAATTAATTTTAATGAATTAATAATCATTAAAAAGATATAGCAATTAAAAGGGTGTTATATATGGCAAGGGTAAAAACCCAAAAGAGATAATATATAAATAAGCCCGAAACTATGCAAAAGGGTCTAGTAGCCGTCAAGCATAAAAATCACTGAAATAGTTTCTGAGATTTTTCTACCGTTCATTGTCAACTGGGTGGACTACGTAGAGGCCGACATCGGAAAGGTTGCGGCTTGGTTCGATAGTGGTTCAGGATTCTCGTTGCCTAGGCGTCGCTGTCTACTCAGATTGAAGTTTCGGTAATTTCGAAACCTTTAATCACCCCGATACATTCCTTACACATGGATCCATGGTTTGGATCGCCGAAATGTTTTTAATTATTTTATTTTTCCACTGCGCCTTGGAGGCACGGTGTTCCAACAACACGGGCATGTGTCTAGGCCGTGTGTGACACACGGTCAGCCTCATGGGCGTGTCGTTCGGCCGTGTGTCCCCTGCACCTTGAATTTTAGGTTAACACGTATGGTAGTAAACACACGGGCAGAGACACGGCCTTGTGTCTCAACCGTGTGGAGGACACGGCATCTGGCCATGGGCATTGCTTGGCCGTTTGCATCACATTTGTATGATGACGTCATAAACAGAATGCTTGCTAAAATCACACGGGCTACCACACGGGCATGTCCCAGGCCGTGTGAGGAACACGGGCCAAGGACACGGGCATGTGCTTAGCCGTGTGAAAATCCCTGTAGGTTCGAATTGGAATATAAATCCAATAATTCCACACGGGTGTGGGACATGGGCGTGTCCCCAAGCACACAGGTGTGTGCATTGCCTCTACATGGGTGTGTGAGCTTTAACCTGGAAATTTTCTTAGAATTTTTGTGAGTTCTCAGTTTAATCCCGGACCGCTAATGATGTATGTTTTGGGCCTCGTAGGTCCATAATAGGGACAAATTGGCTTTATTGATTGGTTTTAGTTGAACGAAATTTTGTGGCCCAGTTCTGTATGTTTGGTTCTGCTTAAGTTTGGTAATGCCTCATACCCTGTCCTGGCATCGGATACGGGTAAGGGGTGTTACAAAAATAGTAAATAAATCATTTTCGAATAGGAGATAGTGGATGATGATGACATTCTCACTAAACATGATTATTGATTAGTTTAAGTTAATTAAATCATGATTAGGTTCATTAAGTTAAATTAATTAAGCTTTAATCATACAATATATGTTAAATTAGTGGATGGAAGTGTCATCTTCCTCGTCATTCTTCTCCTTGTCATCCATTGAAGAAAAAAAACCTAAGAATTTAAGCTTGACATTTGACCATCAATTTGGTAAGTAAACCAAGCCATTTTCTTGTAATTTTTATGGATTTTTTATCATGGAGCTTGATTTAGCTAGCCCATATACCAATTTAATCAATTGTTAAAATTTTAGCAAGTTGTCATTGTTGATAATTTGATGAACTAGACTTGAAATTGAAAGGTATTGAGTTTAAATTATGGAACGGACTAGATTGTAAAGTTAATTTATATTATTTGTTAACTTTGTTGCATTAGGGATCGAATTGAATAAATGTAAAATATGTGAACACCCCTAACCCGTATCCGTTGACGGATTAGGGTTATAAGGTATTACCGATCATATTACAACTCATACAAATATGCATTACAATTTACAATTCGAAATTTTAATCACATCAATGCTCATAATTTAAATCAGACATCAAATCTTAAAATCATATCATTTATAACATAGGGTAATTAAAAACATAATCCAACATTTATCAAAACAAATTATACATATACAGAACATATAACAAATCAACAACTTCGTTAATTGAATATCAGACCTATTTTTATATAATTCATGTGCATGTACAACTTATAAATCAATTGAAACAAATTTCATTAATAACCTTTTCATTCATTTATGCGGTATTAATGCATTAGTCTATATGAAATTCACATGTTTTGCATATGAACACAAATTAAAGACATGCATTCGATTATATATATATATAACCCATTTCATTACCTTATCTATTCAGCTAACACAACTCATTTGTACATATTCGTAAACTTACAAATAACTAACAAAACTATATAGCTATACACATATACATGTCCACCATAATATAAACGCATATATATATACGTGTAAAGACATATAAGAGCTCAACTATCATATCATGACTGAATACCAAAACACACATATCCTTTATCATTTATACAATCTCCTTATATAAACCCAAGTCTCAATATGTTTGACTTACCATAACAAATAAATCAAGTATCATGCATAACATTAATATAGACCATAAGTGAGCACCAAATGCATATATCTTGATCTTTAACTAACTAATGCATGATATATCTTAGCTTGATTAACAACCATTATATACCATATGACTGAAACACATAACAAACTTCACAAACATCATATATCTTGGATACACTCTTAATATAAGCTCAAACCAAGACCAAATATACATCATAAACAATTCATTCTTACCATGTCCGGATTCATCAACCAATCTCAATACACAAACACATATCACAAATTCTAATCATTCATGGCACATAGCATAATAACCAAAATGGACTTAAACCACAATTAAACCAAAATCGAACACAAGCATAGAAGTTAAGCCATTTTCGCATGGCTCAAATTATACATAGACCAAAATAACATTTCAAAAGTATAATTCACCCTATACATGCCATAGATTCGTAAGTTCACTTATAAAAATACCGAAGATTGTCGATAGTGTGATAGGCTTTACTGACGATCCCCGAGCTTGTAACTGGATCCAAAATCTATAAAACAAAGACAAACATACACACACAGAGTAAGATTTTATAGCTTAGTAAGTCATAAGCAAATAAACAATCTAATAATATAATCAACTCAATTAAACTAAACCAAATTATACTATCATTATCACATTTAGTCTCAAACTTACAATTCCATAAATAATATATACCTTCATACATAAATATTACCTTGGAAAAATGCTCATATAGTTAATTTAACAAATTTTCATTTAACTTTCAAAGCCAAAATGTCATTAAATAACCAAGTACACATACACTCATATACACAAGCTCATGTATCATATTATAACTTCATATACATATACTACTTATGTGGCCGAATATACATGGTCATATATACACATATTCAAGAATCAATTCCATAATTTTCATATCATTTATTCACAAAGCTGAATACACTTACCATGTTCACATACATTTTTCCTTTACTTCATTCAAGACTTACAACAAATATCAAGTATCTCACTTACCTTATTTCAAGTCAGAAATAAACTAATTCATATCTGAACATTTTAGCTCAATTTACACATTCGATCACATTTATCGTTTCCCAATGAACCATTCAAAATTGGATAGGACACTCAAATAATCACACATATCGTAAAATGCCAACGTCCCAGACGTGGTCTTACATGTAACCACATATATCGATGCCACTGTCCCTGACAGGGTCTTAGTCGCACACATATATCAGAGTCACATATCGATTCCAACGTATAAACATGGTCTTACTCGGACACATATATCGATGCCATGGTCTTACTCACACATCACATATCAGAATCCTATGTCATGACATATGTGTCCTAACTATTCCTAAGGTTCATACGGGGCTTTCGGACGTCGTATCTCGGTCGAATCAAACTCACAAACATAGTTGCCAAGCTTGTATACATTTGGTTATTGCTTATATATATTCACTTATTTCATTTCAGCATATATAATTTGCATTTAATTAAAATTAACAATTTCTATTTTCTTATAAACTTACCTCGGACGATAAAAAACCGAAACGGAACGGCTAGTCGACAACTTTAGTTTTCCCCCAATCCAAATCTGATTTTCTCTTTTCTTGATCTAAATTAATATAAATTAAACTTATTTAATCAAATATTCAATAAAATTCATCCAAAAACACATAAATAGAAAAATTACCATTTTACCCCTGACATTTTACACTTTTTACAATTTAGTCCAAATTGCATAAAACACAAAACATGCAAAATTTGCACACACCATGCTTAGGCCGAATGCTCCTAGTGTTCATAAAACTCCACACATTTCATTTATTTCACATTTTAGTCCCTCAATTTATTATTTTTTCAATTTAGTCCTAATTACTCAAAATCATCAAAAATTCCAATACAAAACATGTTAATCTATCACATATCTTTTATTTTCTACCATCAAACAAAAAAAATCACAAAATTTCAACAATGGCATAACTCAAAATATTCACCAAAATCAGAAATTCAAGCATGGGTCTTGTAGATAATTTAGCAACAATCTTAAAAACGTAAAAATTATCAAAAATCGAGCTGAACACATACCTTAATCAAGCTTGAAAATGGCTGAAACTAGTTTTTCTTTTTCTTTTCTTTTGTTTCGGCAAGAACATGAATATAAACACATATATGGCTTTTATTTTTTTATGTTATAATATAACATATATTAACTTTATACTTAATTTACACATTTAACCTTTATAAATTTATAACAAAACCATATTATAATATATGCCTAATGCCGTCCATTCATTTAATCAATGGGCTAATTGCAACATAAATCCTCCACATTAAAAGAACAACTACTATTCAGCCCTTATACATTAAACTACCAAGTTTCAATTTACGTGATTAAGTCCTATTTATTTAATCGGGCACTCAAACGATAAAATTAAAGCACGAAAATTTCACAGATATAAATTCACACAAAATAAACACATAAAATAATTTTTAAATATTTTTTGACTCGGATTCGTGGTCCCGAAACCACTGTTCTGACTAGGGTCTAAATCGGGCTGTTACAATATGTCATGAAATTATGTTAGAAATAGAAAGTATATGTTCCTTAATGAAAGTATGTGAAATTGGATTTTAATTCGAAGCTAGGAATTTAAAGTTATGTCTATCCTGAGTTTAAAGACTAAATTGAATAAAACGTAAAATATGTGAGAAATCAAAAATGGATTTATTTAAGATCTTGTATCTCATGATATTGTGTAATAATTTTTGGTATTGATTTGGTAAATAAAATATTTATATAGACCAAGACTTGGATCAAAATGGAGCAAATAAGGGAAAAGAAAAAATTGTAGATTAGTCCTTGAAGGATCCACTCGTTTTGTATTTTGAAAAGGTAAGCTCATATGGAACTTACTACCCTTCTTTGTGTTATATGTGTGTGCTTGTGTTTGTGTTTGTTTTATTATAACTATGCTTGGACATGGCTTTGAATATTGATTAAGTTGGCATACATGGTTAGAAAATAAGAAGGATTTGGATTGAATTGAAATGAACTAAGATTATTGATTGATATGAAATGGTATAAGGTATAATATGTAAATGTGGACAATTATAGGGTATAAACAGGTGAAAATTATTATTACAGGGAATGGTAATGAATATATGTATAATTGATGCCCATGTTAACATAGTAAAAGGTTAGGATATAATCGACATGCCAATAGGGTCATATGCGCACTTGTATGGGGTACTTGATTGTACAAAGATTATTACATGTTATATTAAGGTCCAACATCTGTTGCTGATCATCGAGTGTTATACATTTCTATGGAAACTTTGTTGTGGTGGAGGGATGCATTTGAAAATGTTTATATATTTGATGCCTCCGAGCTTTGCACTTCAATGCCTTAGTGTGGTGTAGTTTAAGCTCTTATGAGCTATCTAGTGTGGTGTAGTTCACCCATGTATCAAAGTCCGTTTTACTAGGGATCCACTAGGCGAACATTATAATTGAAATTGGAAACTTGAAAAGGTAAATGAAATGGATTCGATAAACCAATTTGATATGAAAATGAAATGAATTATGTAAAATTGGTATGATCTTATAGATTGATGATAGAATATGGCATTGAGATTAGTAATGTGATGTTGGAAAAATCTAGTTCAAAAACGGTTTTCTTGCATAGTAGAAAATAAAAATTTTGAAAATTGACCTGGTTTATGATATTTATAGCAATAAACTCTAGACCAAAATCGTACATGTGTTTTCGGATAGACACATCCTTGTAATTCCTGATTTTCAACCAAACGATCTTCTCTACTATTCTCTTACCATGAATTGCTTCGAGTGTGGGCTCGAACAAAATGAATCAAACCCAGAAACTAGAAATAGTTTTCTTTTCTTTTTGGGCAAAAATGAAAATTCTCTCTTCAAAATAGAAACCAGCAGAATTGTTATTCTGGAAAATAATTTAATTCTTTGAGAATAAACGTCTCTCTATTTTTGGGCAGAATAACGATATTTGAAAGTTGTGTAAATAGCCATACGGTGTCATCTGTTTATAGGGAGAGAAGGTAGAACCGTTGTTGAATTATAGAAGTTTATATCAACTAAAAAAAATGAAATCCTAGTTCTACTAGGATGTAGGGGGCGACAACCCTAGTTAATTATACTAGGGTTTGTCATCCTCTTTTTATTACATAAGGGGCTTCTGGGCCTCTTCCATATTAGGTCCAATTACAAGTACTTCTTAGGCTTTTAACCTAATAATTTATAATTTGATCCAACTCAATATTTATTTTTCTATTTCCCAAAAATAAACTTCAATATATTTCCAATTAAATAATTTTTACACCCCAAATCTAATTCCGTTAAAATCATGACAACTTTACCGTAAAAGAATCTATGAGAAAATATATTTAATATTTCCACATTCAACAGTTCACTATGACCAAATGATTTATTTTCATTTTCAAACTTCATTTATTCAAAAAAACATAAAAATATATTTAAGTTTGTTATGTCAAAGGTTTCGGTTACTTGAGAACTTAACTTAGGCTTATTTTTTTGATTGCTTGAGGTAAGTCCTTAGCTAATTGTTGATTATTGTTGTGTGATTTATTGTGTGGAAGCTTCAGATTCACTAGGACCATCTACAAGTTAGGAAAGGCTAGTTTGAGCTTTTAGCTTCTTGACAAAAGCATAATTTGTGAGTGTTTAGAATCGCTACTTGTGGACACAATTCATTACGTTAATTGGGAATTTATAAGTAGTCTAAAGCTCTACTCTAAATTTTGAGTGTAAGCTTACTCATACTCTTGACTTTATATGTGAAAATGTGATGTGAAATTGTGGATTAAACTGAGTATTGTGATTTGTGTAATAAGCTTATGGTGGCTATTGTGAAAGAGTTGATTGTGGACATGTTATACATGTCATGTGATAGTGACTATGTTGTGATTAAAATGTGATTATGCAGTGGAAAGTGTAGAAAATGGCAAGTAATATGTGTTTTTATTAACGAGTATTTTGGCCTTGTGATTTTTGAGACCGTTGGATATAGTTGGCATGCCATAGGATTGTGAGTACTCACTTATATGTGTTGTGTTTATGGGATGTTAAGGCCCGAGATAGATTTGGAGAGATAAGGGAATGTGAGCTAAGCTCCATTCACCGAGATATGATTGGTGTGTTGGATAGTGCTAGCTATATGCTTCACTTTTTGGGATATGTTCGACTCTATGAGTCATTGGTGTGTTGGAGATCCGTGTATCCTATGTATGGTGATAGAGTCCACTTCATGTTTCATAACTCAAGTGTCAAATTATTTTAAAATGTAAATCTGTGTATTATGATATATGCCTAAATAAGTATGTGAATAATATTTAAATGATTACTTGATTACCATGTTAAAAACACAACGACTATTGCATGAACAAGTATAATATGACACTAAGTTGGGACTGTTGTTATTGTGCTAATTAGTTCTTTACTAATGCATGATAAAATGGTTGCATGGTAGTTATTCTGAGCATTCACTAAGCTTGCAAAGTTCACCTACTCATTTTTAAACCATTACAGATCTGTAGCGTTACGGTGTGAGCAATGTGGTTCCAAGGGAGTGATCCAAGCAAGACTTTGATATTATTTTGTAGGTGTTTATTCATTCGTTTATGTTTTGGGAAATAAAGGCAATGTGGTAGATTTTTTTGCTAGTTTTTGTTATGATAATTAGGATGTTTTCATGAATTTATTGCTTTAGGTTTCAAGGAATTAAACTTTGTTATATCATTTGCATGCTCGAACATTTCTATAATGCTTTGAACAATTATTATGGATGTTTTGATGTTCTTTTGATAATGTAATATTTGCATGCTGTATTGGTACAAGTTAGAATGATCTAAATGCTTCAACATATTGTATTTTTTATGTCTAGAGCAGAGGTATTGATAATCAAGTTTTAAAAATGATACCTCCATAATATTTCGATGTGTAGGAAGTCAGCATAGTAGTTTGGTATCGATACCATATCACAAGTATCGATACTCAAGGTAATAAAATCGATACTTTTTTAAATGTACCGATATTTTCTTATGTTTCAATTTTAGACGAGAAACAGAATGTTGTTTTGGTATCAATTTTCCAAGTGGTATCGATACCATTTGAGATAAATATTGATACCTTAGTTTTAGTATCAGTACCTACGTAAATGTCTTGAAAATTTTGCTAAGTGGTTTCTATGCATGTTTAATTAGTATTGTAAGTTTATTCGATGATTGTTTACCATGTTTTGACAATGATTAGAGTATGCATAACTTAATATTCATACAATTGCTAAACTTAAAAGGATGTCAGTTTAATAATAGGATAATCTGAAATGTATATAATGTGTGATGGTGGTGTGGCATCCTAATACTCTGGCTCGACGACTGGGTAGAGTATAGGGTGTTACAAGCATTACCTACACAGTCATGTTGTACCCTATTTCATTTGTTGTTTGCATTCATGTGTATGCTTTTCTCAATAGGTTACAAGTTCATCCAACATTATTTCCTTGAAATGTTGAACAACTTGGGTACCATCAACAGCTATGGTATGGCATACCTCGCCAGCATACCTTTCGAGTAGTGGACACAATCATATGACGGGGGTTAACGATACTGGCACATGATGTCAAACTTAGCCGAGTGTATCAATTTTGTACTAAAGGGGACGTGTCATTTGTCAATAACCTTATTGTGAAAGAAACATGCTTTCGCCTGACTGCGTTGTTTCTAAAGAGGGTGGCGGTGTACGCTAGACAAATAGTGGGTGGCCATACTTGGTGTGAGGCTGTAATGAAAGAAATAAAACGAAATACAACCAGAGAGAACACTATGTATGTAGTGTGCCACTTGCATCGGAGCATGGAATTTCGAATCACGGAGCACGCTATCATATCGTGTCAACCTAACAAGAGGGACTTACGATTATGGGAGATTCCAAGAACTTTGGTTCTCATGTGCACATGTAATTGTCACATGTGGGAACATAAGAATTGAGTACTCATCTTACATCAATGATGTGTACAGTCTAGAACTCATGCATAGAGTATGGAGTTCTAAATTCCCACCCGTCCCCAATAAGAGTACATGGCCGCCAGTGTCCAGCGCGTTGTACGAGTTGGCACCGAACATAAACCGGCGTCGAATTATGAAAGGTCGCCTGAATACCACCCGGATATGGAACAATATGGATATTCAGAAGAGGGATGGCCAACAGAGGTTATAAGGGTACTATAGGAACCCAATTCATATAAAGGCAACATGTTCTATGTTGAGGGGTATTTTGGGGCCTCAAAGTCAATGGCATTATTTTCATTAAGAGAATATATTCATTACAATGCTTCCATTATTTTGGTGTTCCAAATTTGTTATTTCTTATTATCTTATGCATAATAAGACAAATATAGTGCTGGAATGAAAATTTATGGTTTCTTTATTTATGTCATATATATTTATATCGCAATAGTAATAAAAAAATACATCAATCATGTTGTGGAAGATAATGTATACCGCAAGGCGGTGGACGACGGACACCAAGAGGATTTCTACACATGTAGGGATTTGAATACAAAAAATGTCCTTTCATATTTTAAATAAGTTATATTATTAGAGGTATTTTAGTCTTTTATTTAAAAACTCATTAAAAAAATACACATGTAGGGATTTGAACCTAAGCTAATTGTATTGATAAATGATAAATTTACCACTCAACCAAAGCTTTTTTAAATAAATTTATACATTTTAATTTTATTATACACACTTTAGTACCTCCATCAATTGTACATCTATACTTCTATTTAAGCTCCTGACCGAGTTGGTGTCACAAGTAAACCAGACACCAACTCGGTTAGGGAAATTACAAAAATATCTTTCTGTAATTAAAATAAGTTATATTATTCGAGAGTACATTAATTTTTTATTTAAAAAACCTAAAAAAATATATATTCTTATGGTATGATTTGAATCCACACCAATTCCATTAATAAAATCTTAAATTCACCACTTAACTAAAGCTCTATTTTGATATTTTTATATATTGTAATTTTATCATGCACACTTTATTACCTTCATTAATTGTATACATCTATACTATTAAAAAAATACCTAATTGAGTTGGTGTCACGAGTCAAACGGGCACCAACTCGGTTAGGAAAATTACGAAAATGTTCGTCCATAATTAAAATAAGTTATATCATTTAAGGGTACTTTAGTCTTTTTAATTTTAGAAAAAACAATAAAACTATGAAAATGATAAAATTTGAACTCATACCAATTACATTAAAAAAACCTTAAATTTACCACTCAACCAAAACTTTATATTAGTTAATTTACATTTTTTTTAATTTTATTATCTACAGTTTATTACCTCCATTAGTTTATAATGTTGTTATTTTCAAACACATCTTTGTGTTCTAAATATGTGGTTTCCTCATGTATATACATGTGATATAATTTCTAGTATAAATCATATTGTTGATTGAGTTAATGTCACAAGTTAACTCGACACTAACTCAAGAGTGATAGCAACATCATGATAAATGATTGTATTCATTTAGTATTTTTAACTTGATGTATTGATGTATTTAAATTCCATTTTACTCAAAATTTAATCTCTTTTTTTTGTTTTAATATTGTACATATTTCATGTGTTATCTATGTTATTAATAAAATCCATAACTGAGTTAGTGTCATGAGTCAACCAGGCACCAACTCAGTTAGGAAAATTATGTAAATGTCCTTTCATAATTAAAATAAGTTATATTTTTTAGTGTACTTTAGCCCTTTTACTTTTAGAAAAAATATAAAAACTATGCAAATGATAAGATTTGAACCTCTGCCAATTACAAGAATAAAAAATCTTAAATTTACTATTCAACCAAGGCTTTATGTTAACTACTTTATACATTTTAATTTTATTATGCACAGTTTATTACTTCCATCAGTTTATAATGTTTTTATTTTCAAACATATCCCTGTGTTCTGAATATGTGATTTTCATATACATATGTTGTGATAGGATCTCTAGTATTAATAATGTTGTTGATTGAGTTGATATCACAAGTTAACTCGACACAAACTTAAGATTGATGACAACACCATGATAAACGATTATATTTATTTAGTATTTTTAACTTGATATATTTATGAGTTTAAATTTTGTTTTACTCAAAATTTAATCTATTCTTTTCATTTTAATATCATAAATATTTCATGTGTTATTATTAATATGTTTCAAATTATACATTTCATTATTTATGGTATGTGATCTGGCGTAATTTGATACATCAAATTAGGCTCTCTCACACACTTGATGGGTTTGTTCTCAAGCAATTTACAAGTCTTTCTCTATTCTTTTTATTGATTTTTAGTTTTTAGTATTAATGATCATATTTCTTTCATTTTAATCCTTTTCAGACCCAAATTGACAAAACTATACCATTGGGAGTCTAATAGTGTATTTAAGTTTGTGTAGAGAGACAACTATGGCCAAACCTTAAGCAAAGTTGCAACTGATGTGGGTGTTGCAACACTGACCCTCCATCACCTCAAGAGAGCAAAACTTCAATGAGAAACCAACATGAAGCATACTACCTGTATTCGATGCTGGAACAAGGTACGAGGTATTATCGGACTTAAACTCAAACAAACATTCAAAACCGAAACATGAATTTCCACTTAAATTTAAAATCTATCATAAATTTTCATATTGTCCCCAAAACGAGCCTACGAGGCCCAAAATATGCATTAGAAGTGGTAAGAGACTAAACCGAGAACTTTAGAAAATTTCCCAACACCTTAGAAAATTTTTCACTAAAACAGGGGTCACACGCCCGTGTGGCTTGGGACACGCCCGTATGGGCAGGCCATGTGGTTACACACGCCCGTGTCCCTAGCCCGTGTAACTCTCTGTTTATGACGTCATCAATAAATTAAAGTCACATGGCCAAGACACACGCCCGTGTGCTTAAGCCGTATGGGTGATATAATTTTTATAATTTTTCATAAAATAGGTGTAGACTTCACACAGCCAGGGCACACGCTCGTGTTCGAGGCCGTGCCATCCATACGGTTGAGACACATGTCTGTGTCTCTGCCCGTGTGCTCAATAATAAGCATCTTGTTTGACAACAAGTAGGGTGCAGGGGATACATATCCCGAAGACATGCCCATAGAGACACGCCCGTGTGTTTACCCGTATGGACAAAAATAAATGCTATTTACCTAGCCTTTTTGCCATCCTTCCATGCACCAACCTACACAACAAAAATAGCACCAATCTAAGCATATATAATCAACTAAATCAGCCACAAGCATGTCAACAACACATCATTCCCATGCCACCATTTATCTCATACAAACATCACATACTTAGCATCTTAACCCATGCAATATCCACATCTATGAAAGACATCATCATATGCATATAAACTTAGACCAATATTAGCTAATTTCAATGGCAATTTACAAAATGTATCGTCAACCATACTAGACACTTAAGAATTTGGATATACATTAACATCATACATGCACCAATTGAACACCCTTAGCCATTCCAATGGCTAAGTCACAAAATATTACCTACAAGCCTTTATCTATGCCAAGTAGCTTATACATGCCATTATACCAAAATGAATCATTTAGTTTACCACAAGGAGATTTGTGGATGGTGTGATCTTGCTTTGACCGAATCCTCCAACCTTCGTGAGCCTTACGAGCACTATAAAACAAGGAAAAGTAAAACGGGGTAAGCATTTTCATGCTTAGTAAGTACACGTAATAGAAAGAAAACTTACCAGTCACAATTATTAAAATAAGCATTTATACGCGTTCATTCGATCAATAATTTTGACAAGTTACCGAAATACATTCACTCATTAAACAAGTTAGTCATACACATCATAAAGTATTCAAACCAATATAGATGAGCTCACCATAATATAAACTTTCATATTAATTCATTTTTCCATTTTTCAGGACTTCCTTTCATTGAACTATTGTAATTTCGATGGATACTCGGGTAGTATATTCGAAATATACATGTCAATCGTCTGTCAATTCACATCCAGAGTGCTCCTTAAGCACATATTCATAGAGTACACTCTCGAGCCACATTTATATAACAGGATTACCAGTCCAGGCTAAATCTTTTCAATAACGTTAGCTCTGATGAGCCTACTATGGATTACCCGTCCGGGCTAAATCCATTTCATAACATTTGCTCAAGAGAGTGCAGCTCAGGATTACCCATCCGGGCTAAATCCTTTCTATATTATTTTGGTCATTTCAAGAAAATTATTATAATCCATCGAAACACAATGTTCAACCGGGACTATGACATTTTATTCATGTTTTCCATCCTATGATTATTTCATAGTATGTATCATTATGTATATATTATCTCAATCACACAATTCAATTAAAACATAATAACATACCAAATTAAATTACACGAACTTACCTTGAGAATGGTTCGTATTTGAAACTCAACTAATCCGAGACTTTCCGTTTTCCTTGATCTAGTTCCGTAATCGGTTGTTCCGGGTCTATACAAGCAACTTTGACTATCAATTCATCATTTTACACATACATTTACATTAATTTGCATCCTAGACAAAGTTACAATTTTATCCCTAACTTTTTGACATTTTATATTTTAGTCCCTAGGCTTGTAATATGAAATGTGTTCAATTTATTGGTAACCCAAGCTTAGCTAAACCATATACATGTGCAAATCAGCCCACATTTTTCATCAAATCACTTTTTTACTACACGTTTTATAACTTTTTTACAAATAGGTCCTTTTATGCATTTCCATAAAAAAAATCACCTAGTAAAAGTTGTTTATTACACATCAAACATGCACAATCTAACATTAAACATCAAAATACACATATGTCTAACATGGTTCAAACCCTAGACATCAACCACATCTTAAATTAATGGTAGAAATAGGCAGATTGAGTGATGACGACTTCAAAAACGTAAAGAGCATTAAAAACGGGGCTAGATTGGACTTACAATTGAGCTTGAAAGGTGGCAAAACCCTAGCTATGTCTCCCCCCAAATTTTCGGCAAAAGCATGAAGAAGATGAACAAATTTTTGCTTTATTTTCCCTTTTTAATTCATTTAATAACCAAATAACCAAAATGCCCTTAATGCCTTACTTTGAAATTTCACCTAATCATGTCCATTTTTGTCCATAAACTTAACTAATGGCTTAATTATCATATAAGGACCTCTAATTTAAAATCTCATAGCAATTTGACACTTTTAACATCTAGAACTCAAGTTTTTCACTTTTTACAATTTAGTCCTTAAAACTAAATTGAGTGCCCAAGCGTCAAAATTTTCGAACAAAATTTTCACAGAATAGTTTCATAAAATAGTAGACCATAAAAATATAATAAAAATAATTTTTACTGCGTCGAATTTGTGGTCCCAAAACCACTGTTCTGACTAGACCTAAAATCGGGATGTTACAAATGAAGAATAGAAAAGCCAAAGGAAAATATCACACACCAAGTGTTTCAGTAAATGCTTTCAAATATATTTACAACTATGAATGGAATGATTACAAATTAGGGGGAAGACCTCTATTTATAGTTAAGCTCCCCCAAAACCAACTGTACAGATTGAGTTACATCAACAGTCAAGATTAAAACCTATCTACAATTGAGAGTTCTAAGGGATTTAAATTCTATACAATCTTATCTTGTTAGGATTTACACTATTTACGTTGGTAACTTTAGTTTTACTAGAGTGTTTCACTGGGCCACTAAGGCTTCAAGTAGATGGCCTTCTCCATGGGTTCCATGAGTCGGGCAAGTTCAATCAGGTTAAATAAGCCCAATTCCATCAATTGACCTCTATAGGACACTCTTTGCGCAATCGTCACGGGCTTTGATCTGTAGCCCGTGACATTATCCCCCATATGTTTTCGCAATGCCCTTGTTGTGTCCTCAGAATAGCATCGATTTGACTTACCTCAGAACTTTCTCGATGCCTCAACTGATTCGTGACTAGCCTCTCTGTCAGGTAGTCCTACCCCTCTGAACACTTGCCTCGGCTTCCGTCATCTCCTAAATCGAATCATTTCTCTCCTTTTTGGTACATCTCATTTGCAAGGTCCCGCCGCTTTTACTTGCCCACATTGTGACTTGTCTCGATCAGGATCCCCTTAATTCGCACAAATAGGCTTCGACATTCCCACATTGAACACTTGGTTAACCTTGAGTATTCTGGCCAACTCTGGTTTGTAAGCCCCTTTACTTATCTGCTTCAAAACTTTGAAAGAGCCCCTATGTCCTTGCCAAGCCAACAAGTTAGAATGAAAAACACTATAAAAGTGTTTGAGATGTACCTCACTCATTGCATTTACTCATCTTAGTTGCCCAGTTTGCATCACCACTTTTTCCCAAAAGTCCAATGCACAACCCACCTTTCTCTTAGGTGGTACCGCCACTGATAACTTAATAGGCATCAATCAATTTTTTGCCCTTTTAGGATTTCCAAGGGGGTCTTTGTAGCACCCTTCTAATCTATCGAGTCAATGTTCTTTCCCTCATGAACATCCTCAGCTAGTTCAATTGCGAAAAATACCGTCGTCCTGTCCCTTATGTCTCGACTGACTGGCACAACACATTGTTGTTGTTGAGTATCCATGATGTATATATAGTTGACAAAAGGAACCAAAAGAGCGTTAATCTTGTCAAGGCATCCAAGTGAATTACCTCGTAGTCTTCCTTCCCTTTCTATTGATCGACCTGTAGCTCAACTTCTTATGTTATTCCCATAGTTAGGACCTTTTTGGAATTAACAGTCTTGATCTTCTTAGTTTATTCACTAATTGAGAGACCAAGTTTACCCACAAAATTTTCTGATATGAATAGGTCTGATGCCCCAAATCAATATGAGCACTCTTTTTGACATGTAATGCTGATGTTCACATAAATCAACCCTTTCTGCTTATGATCCCTCTTCGCTTTTGTAGAATTGAGTATTGTCAACCAAGCTTCAAAGCCTCATTCTCTGGCTCTATTTCCACTTCTTTACTGATCACAGAAGTCTTGGATCACTCTGGGCAATCCCATATCCTATGCGGACCACAACATAATAAGCATTTTACTGGCTTCTTCTCATTCTCTTTACCCTACTTATCTTCGATCCCACGCACGATCGAACGAAGCCTTATTGGCACTTTTTTTGGATTATTATCCTCTTTGATGGAAGAAAACACGAATCGCTTCAGATTGTCCCATACCATATGTAGACCTTTACAAAAGAAACATTCCAATGGGCCCTTCAATTTATTGTTGGGCTTCCTCTTCTCATTTTATGGTTTTTGATTGCCAGCATTATCATTGCCATTCTCGACTTGTCCTTCTTCATATTTTCCACCATTATCCTTTCCCTTGGGCTTGTAAGACTCGAACTTGTCTTTCCTTAGAACAAACTAGATTAAGGACTCTGCAACAATCATTACTTTAACAGTTTTTGGACCCCTCGACATTCTAATTCCTGTCTCACCTATGGCTTCAAACCATCCATGAAAAAGAAGAATGTCTCCTTCTCATTTAGATCCATGATTTAGAGCATCAATTCACTGAACTCCTTCACATTCTCTGTGTAACACCCCTAACCCGTATCCATCGCCGGACTAGGGTTAAGCGGCATTACCAAACATATCGAAACACTTCGCATTCAATTCACAAACATCATAGCATCATAGTCAAACATCAACATAAGTCCCTTTCTTAGGTCAATGAGACCTTAAACATGTATTAGGAAGAGGTCGGGACTAAACTGAACATGTTCACCACTTTCAACACTTAGAGAATTTTTCTATTCTGTTAAGGTCACACGCCTGTGCGACCAGGCCGTGTACCTTACATGGGCATCAAACATACCCATGTGAACCAGCCGTGCCAAAATAGATTAGGCATACTGACTTTCACCCACGGCCAATAGACACGCCCGTGTGCTATGGCCGTGTGATACTTAGCTAGCTATTGAGTTATGCCCACGGCCATATGACACGCCCGCGTGTCAAAGCCATGTGATTTTTAAGTGGTTACTGCCAAACAAACACGGCCACAAAGCACGCCCGTGGCCTTTGACCGTGTGGCACAATGCAGGCTTGGTTTAAGCCAAATTGCCACCCCTTTTTGGGTCAACCTACAAGCATAGAAACAAGCATATATGTACAATCCAATTTCTCATGCTAAAACACATACATCATTTATGCAATAATATTATCAACCATTTACATACTTATAACCTTACCTATTCATACTAAAACATAATGTAAAATTATATCAAAAACATCATTCATTCTTATACCATGAATTCACCAAACTTACCTTCTCCATTATCCAACTAGAAAATGCCACTATTGCAAAATAACATCACATATCATAAGCCTTTTTCAACCATAAGTTCAAACACAAATTAGCCAAATCACATGGCTAAATATATATATACACACACATCAAAAAACACACTCCCAACTACTAGCCTATACATGCCATACTTCAAATATATATGTACATTTCTAAAGTACCAAAATGAGATTCGATAGTGTGGCGACAATCTTTGACTATCCCTGAGCCTTCAGTAGCTACGATAACTGTAAAACAGACAGTAATCACACAGAGTAAGCTTTCAAAAGCTTAGTAAGCTCGTACTAAAAACATTCATAATAAGTGAAACATAAAATGACAATATATATGAGTATTTTCACAATTTCAATCCATAAAACTATATCAACTCAATGAAATTCATATACATAACATCATCTACCACTTAGGTATTATACATACCTGAATCTTCCCGCACTTATTCACTTTTGTACTCACCTTTTTGTTGAATGTTATAAGACTTTCCATAACTTATTCGTATTTTAGACATCCGCACACTTAGTGTTATATGGTTAGCCAAAACTAAATATTTCCGCACACTTAGTGCCATCTCAAATAACCGAGACTAAGTCGGTATCGCACACTTAGTGCCTCAATTAGCCGAAGCTAGTTAAATCGCACACTTAGTGTCCAAGCTAGTTTAAACCGCACACTTAGTGCCACAACTTCCGTTTCATCACCATATTATCCAATTCAATTATATACAACCTATGTATAATAAAGACATCAAAACATACTTAACATCATATTTTAAGTACGAACTTACCTTGTACTCAGAATTTGTCGACTCGGACTATCTACTCGATAACCTTCGACTTTCCTTGATCTAAGTCCGACTTCCTCCTTTTTTGATCTATAGGTTTTCAAAATTAACCCTTTTATTCACCAATTAATACAATTCCATCTATAAACACATATTTGGGGCATTTTAGAATTTAGCCCTCATATTTTTACATTTTGACACTTTAGTCCCTAATTCACAAAATCACAAAATACACATAATTTGCATATACTTTTGCTTGGACGAATTCTTCTAGTAATCATACTAGTCCACACATTTCATTTATTTCACATTTTAGTCCCTCAAAATAACATTTTCATAAATTAGCCCAATTTACTCAAATCCAACTAAAATCCAAAGACAAAACATGTAAACTCAACATCAAGCTTTCATATTTCACCATTTAACAACACAAAACTCATGAATTCATCCATGACACATTTTCAAATCATCAACAAAATCAGAAATTGAGGCATGGGCTTTATAGTACACTTAGCAACGATCTCAAAAACGTAAAAATTATCAAAAACCAAAGTAAAAACATACCCAAATTAAGCTTCCAATGTGCCGAAACCTAAAAGCCTTTATTCTTTCTTTTTGTTATTCAATTTTGGTGGATGAACACATATATGACATGATTTTCTAATTTGTTTTCATATAAATTACTTTAATAAACATTATCCCATTTTGCCCTTTTATAAACAATTATAAATTCACCTAACACATGCCCTTATAAGTCCATTCAAACTTCCAATGGTCAAATAACCACATAAGGACCTTTACTCTAGAAAGCCAACTCAAATAAGCACTTAAACATCTAGCACATAGCTTTTATATTTTATACGATTAGGTCCTTTTTACAAATTAAGCACACAAACAGTTAAATTTTCACACGAGACTTCCACACATGTCAATTCACTTACCAAATACACGAAAATTAATATTAAAATATTTTTCTAACTCGGATTTGTGGTCCCGAAACCACTATTTCGACTAGGGTCAAAACTGAGTTGTTACACATTGGATTGTGCCTTGTTGTGAAAACTGATGCAACTTAGCCCAAGCCTCCTTCTCAGCATATTGGGTGTAAAACTACTCCTTAAACTCATTCTAAAACTCTTTCCAAGTCCCAATCGCAGCTTGACCACGCTTTTCATCTGTGAATCTATGCCTCCACCAGAGAAGAGAAAAATCAATAAAATATTAAGCAACATATTTACCTTAGCTTCGTCATCCTTGATGCCCACGGCATAGAAGTATTGCTCCATCTCTAACAAAAAGTCCACTTCCCTTGCGGACCTTGCCCCTTTAAAATTATTTGGTCTGGGGGCATCAATCTCTCAACTTAATGTTGCACTCAACACCCCTTTACCTACAATAATTCGACACGCATCAAGCTCTCCCTCGAGCTCCTCAATTTTTGTTCTTAAATCTGCTTTCCTGGCCTCAATTTCCTCCTTCAAAGTCATCAGCATGGCTTCATTTTCTTCCTTCATAGCTATCATCCCAACTTCAAGAACATCATTCTTTTCTGCCAACTTATCCGCAGTAGTATTAAGGAGCCCTTGCAATGTTTCCATACTGGAACTAAGGGTCTTCGTCACATATTCTTTGAACTACTTTCTGCTTAGGTCTAACTCATCAGTACGTGTCTCTATTACCTCGAGTGCTTTCTTCACTTTACCCATGGATTTCTCGAGATGGACTACACGATTTTCCAAAGTCGACAACATATCCCTTGACCTGCTATGTTTCTTGCCCCTCCAAACATGGGTTTTCATTGGGACATTCTGATCATCTACTCCTTCCGACATCCCAATGGCGCCTTTGAACCTTAGCTTTGATACCAACTGTCATGGGGCTAGACCTTTAGTCTCACAAACAAGGCGACCTTTTCTTTGCTCCGAATCTTCCTAAGTCATCCTAATTCTCGTAAAAGTGAAAATTCTTGCAGAAATTCTCTAAGGCACCAAAATATAGCGGAAGCAAACTCGAAACGAAAGAGTAATGAATAATAGAAAAACCAAAGGAAAATAGCGGACACCAAGTGCTTGAGTAAATGCTCTTAAATATATTCACAACTATGAATGAAATGATCACAAATGAGGGGGAACGCCTCTATTTATAGTTGAGCTCCCCAAAACCTACGGTACAAATTGAGTTACATAGACAATACGATTATAGCCTATCTACAATTGAGAGCCTTAAGGAATTTAAACTCTATACAATCTTATCTCTTTAGGATTTACACTATTTACCTTTGTAATTCTAGTTTTATTGGAGTATTTCATTGGACCACCAAGGCTTCAAGTAGATGGGCTTCTCCATGGGTTCCACAAGTCGGGCCAGTTCAATCGGGTTAAATAAGCTTTATTTCATCAATTGACCTTTTTAGGACACTCTTTGCGCAATTGTCATAGCCTTTAATTTGCGGCCTGTGACACATACGTATGATAAAATTTTTAGTAGTAATTGTTAAGTGAGATGGTGTCACAAATTTAGAATTAATAACAACATCAATTGTAGTACATTTAATATTGTTAATTTGATGTATTTATATATTTAAATTTAATTTTATTCATAATATATTCTAATTTTTATTTCAGTATCCTACATATTACTCACATTATTTATAATTAATTAATTTTAATATGGAAATGTTTTACTTCGTTTTTTTAACCATTAAACCAACTATTCAATTCTAAACGAAAGAAACCAACTTGGATTGTCTAATCAATTCAATGATCAATTTAGTTCTTACAATATTAATTTTGAAATCCAAACTCGAAACCCGAAAAAGTTGAAGTACCCACTCCGGTTCCAAGTATTTTCAATTTTCAAATTTGTCCACCGCTTTACTTTTAAAGACTTATTCTAGTTTTTAGATTATAAAGATTAGATCTATCTGTTTATCTCCTTCCTCGCTCTCTTCTCAGACAAAATACAACCAGTTTCTCTCAACCTCTCTCGCAATGCCGGCAACTGATGCAGAATTGGATCTCCCTGTAAGGAATTTTTTCTCAAACCCAAAATCCACTCTTCATTTTGTTCTCTTCCATTTTCTTTATTTGTAACTTTTTTTTTATTTCCTTTTTTTAACAGCAGCCTTCTCAGTCCGCCTTCTCTATCGGGTCAGTTCATATTTCTATCGAAACATCTCTCCTTGTACATTTTTTTTCATTTATAAATAATATATATTTCTTTGTGTGCTGTTGTCTTACAGAGAGTATACATTTGCGGATGCTGGGAACTTGGACCACTGTACAAAGTACTTGAACCAGACGCTCGTTACCTTTGGCTTTCCTGCTTCTCTCGATCTCTTTGCCAATGATCCGGTATATTCCTCTTTTTCTTTTAATATATATTTTATGTTTTTTAATAATCTAGAGTTAATGATTTTGTTTTATTTTTATGTGATTGACAGGTTTCGGTCGCGAGGACCTGCAATTGCATATATTCATTGCTGCAGCAGCGGCAGCGCGACATTGAATTTAGAGAGTCTGCTAATGAGCAAAGACAACGGTAATTTATTTATTTAATTTCAATTGATGTTTCAATTTTTTGAATTTGGCAATTTCTTTTCCGCCTCGGGGTTGCTTGCCTTTTATTTATGATAATTCAGTTCCTTTTATGAACTGAAATCTTATTAATTTTGGTATGTCCTTATTTACTAACATTGAGATTTAGGTTGGTGCAAATTTTTTTCCTTGATCCTGGTTTATTTTTTTATCCAAATCTGCTTCTATAATCTTCATTTACTTCTTTTTTATATAAATTAATTTTCTACCGTGGTGACATTGGCTAGATTATATTATGTTCTGGTTTCGTGTAAGTCTGCAGAATTCGATTTTATCTTTTAGGTTGCCTTTGGAAAATGGATTTCAAAAGATAGATTTCAGTTTCAAAGTAGTATAAGTTATGCAATAAAATACATGTAAACCCAACATTTATGATTATTTATTTTTTCTAAATTTTTGGATTTATTAGATGCTTAATCTTGTTGAATTTGAATTACCTAGATATATATGTCAACTTAAAAGTTAATGTTTTTTTATACATTTCAAATATATAGTCATATTGATATGTAATGTAGTAATGCATGCATTTCATTTTCACAATTTAAATACTAAATGAAATCCAATTCTGAATTTTCAAGCTCATGTTGCCAAACATAGCATTAGATTATTTATTCATTGTTTTCCCTTTTTCCTTTCATTTAGATTATTATCAGATATCTCAAGATTAGAGGCAAAAGTTGAGAGGCTTGATGCACAGTTGCAAGCTAAAGATAGAGAGATAGCAACAATTACTAGAACGGTTTGCAACTTTTCATTTACATCTTTTTTTTTATGTTGGTTTTGAGTTAGTTTTTAGTTCCCATTTAAATTAAGGAATTTGCAGCAGTGCATTATGTTTTAGGAAGCCAAATTGACTTAGTTTAATTCCTATTTAAATTAAAGAATTTATGGTAATGCTCTATGATTAGGAAGCCAAAAATACTGCAGCTTTTAAGGCACAGATTGAGAAGCTACAGCAAGAACGAGATGAATTTCAGAGGATGGTGATTGGTAATCAGGTTAGGCATATTCCACTTGATTGAAGCTTTCTGTTTTTTATTACAATATATGATTGACTGTTTTTATTTTTACTTGATACTACAAAAGCAAGTGAGAACTCAACAGATACATGAAATGAAAAAGAAGGAAAAGGAGTACATAAAGTTGCAGGTAGGATCTTATTTAGTTATTTATTGATCATTTGAGGAGAAAATAGTAAACATAAGTAGGAAATATACTTATCTTTTCTGTTGCAGGAGAGGCTGAACCAAGTCTTAATGGAAAAGAAGAAGGAATCAAGATCAGGAATGGAAATAATGAATTTGCTTCAGGTGTTAATTGCGCTGATGCTAATTTTATTACTAATTGAATCTAAATTTAATGCTTTAATGAATTTCACGATATTTGCAAACAGAAAGAAGGGCGGCAACGTGGGACCTGGAATGGGAAGAAAGCAGACAATGATTTCTATAAAAAGATTGTATGTAGAGTTATTGTTTTATTACGACTCTGTTCCATTGAATTATGTTTAACAATGTCATCTTTCAGGTGGATGCTTATGAGGCAAAAAATCAAGAACTGAAAGCAGAAAATGCTGATTTAAGAGCATTACTGCGCTCAATGCAGGTATATGCTTTTACATTTAATCCTCTATTGTCATGGTTGCTCTATTTTATCCCTTATTGCTTTTAGCTAATCAGATTTTGCTGCAGAGCTAAGTGCGATTATACAGGAAAGTACCATTTTATTTCACCTAGATACGCTAATATAACCTCTTTTTTTTCCTTTTTTAGCATGGAAAGATTAAGTTTGTTGAAGGTTTGCATTGTAGCTTAGAAATACGAATTGGATCCAATTGTTTTTTTTTTTTCACTGACTGCAAATGATGCAAAATCATTTGACATCTAGCTGTAACATATTTTCCCTATACAGCTGCTAACATCTGTTTAAGAGTAGCAAAGCAATTATGCAAATACGTGTTTTATTATCTTAGTAGTTTGGTGCTGCTGTCAGCCCACTGGTGGAATTTCTTACTCTTTTTTCCTGTTTTCAGTGAAAGCACTGTCCAAGTTTGCCTTTTTGCAAGGCTCTTTGCATGTAGGATTAATTTTTGAAATAAGATTATACTCAGGAAGGCAAGAGTGATGCATCTAAAAGGGAATTGGATGATTATGAAGTATGTAGCATAAGTAACATGAAAGAATGAAGAAATGTGAGATTGTCCCTTGGCTGGTCAATGATTTTAATGATTAGTACTACCCTTTAGAATATAGTGGCTGTGGTGATATTCTATACTGGTGATACAATGCTATGCCCAGATTATCATGATACTATATTATTGGCAAGTCTTGGTCTAGAATCACTTCTGTAGTGTTACTCATGTTACTGCATCTGTCTCACTTATCAGTTCCCTGGTACATCATTATTCTTGTAGGGAGCATAACAATTTCACAAGGGGATTGTACTCCGAGAGGAACTATTATAGATATCCTTTCTCAAATATTGTTTCATCTTTTGTATGTTGTTTGAATTAATCTAATCCTTAAGTATTGTTTCTTGTTTCTGGGCTCCTGGTAGTCAGCCCTCATTTAATTTCCCCCCAATGAATTCTGAAAGCAGCTTTGGTTACAGGTAGATATGCGTGATTTCTTTAATGCTCCTAATGGGTTGCCAAAGCAATCTTTGCCTGTTAGCGAAAGACATGAAAATGATCCATCACAATCGCCATTTGGTGGGAGGACGGTATGAATTACTAAATGATGCAAAGTTGCTGATTTCCAGTGAGTCAAGTACTGCTTCTAACCTGTTTTAGTTTGTTGTTTACAGGATGTCTTTGATCTTCCTTTTCACATGGCTAGGGATCAAATAGAAGAAAGTCTTCGCACTAAGATGGCTTCTGTAAAAGTATTCTCTCTGTTAAATTGAGTTACATGGTTTTTAACATTAACTTGTATGATAAGATAGATGCGTTGACAATTATTATAATTTTTTTTTTTTAATTTTCTTTTGGTTTCTAGGAGCGGATGGTTCAATTACAGGATGCGCAAAAAGGTGCTGAAGTCACTTCTGAAGCAACAGAGAGGGAGCTTGAGCTTGAAGCTCAACTTGTTGAAGCAAGGAGCATAATCCAGGAGCAGGTAGCCAAGTTTGCCAATCAGAAAACACATTCGGTGTGTTAATGAGTTTATTTGCATATTAGATACATAATGTGATTGTATTTTCCTAGATGAACGTTCAGCATTCTGCATTTCTAGTCCTCCATATTTAAGTAAACTTGTGATAAAATTTGCAAGGATCTCAGTTCAGCATTTTGGCCCTTACATGCAATAGAGCTAGGTGTTTCAATTTTTGATGTATGCCAACATAATTGACATCCCCTTGGTGTTACAATTGTGCATGGCAATTATTTAGTTCCACATTTTGGTTCTAATGGTTTATGACTAAACAAGGATATGAATTTAACAGATAAGTATTCTGATTATATGGTGTACCAATACTTTGTCTGCCATCCTTACCCTTTAATGTTAATAGAGCTTATAAAACTTAGCTAACCGTAGTTACTCTTAAGTCACTGAAGTATAAAATTTCTTTTTGTTAACGTTTTATTTAACATGTATACATTATAATTCACTCTTAAGCTTTTCTTGGTATGGAGAGTGGAAAAGAGAGAGGATGGAAAATTTGTTAATCAAATGGTTAAGATTCATAACTGCTTCTTATTTTGTAGCTTAATGATTAGATCGAGAAATTTTCTGTCCCCACTCTTTTCCATTCTCTACCATAGAGCCCTAATTCATTGAAGTATAAATTTTCTTTCTATTAAGTATCAATGTTCTTTATAACATGTATACATTATTATTCACTTTTTATTCCTTGTTATAATTGTTAGATATATATATAAATATGACATGTGGTCTTATTGCAGGCATCCATCATGTCCAAACATCTTGCCACGGCAGACAGACCAAGGTAGTCATCCTCTTGTATATGTTTTTAATTGTTTGTGTAATGATGGAAGGAACTAAGAGTCTCCATTTAAATTTGAACAGGGAATCTATTATTCCATCGCCAGCTGAGGTATAACATTGAACTTTTTCCTTGAGAATGACTGATGTGATTTTTTAAAACTTTTTCCCCATCAAACTGCTAGATTGACACTTGAATTACTGAGGCACTTTGTTTACAAGTAACTTCTAATTGGCTTTAGTTTAATCAGGTTATTTTTATGCATTGCTAAAAAGCATGAGGGCTTGTTAGAAATTTCATACTTGTTTTGAAAGTCAAACTGGGAATGAAATTTCATTCAGATAAAAAACTATAATAGAAACTCTTCCCCTTCTGGCACATCCTTCTTCTTTTAAGACTAAAGCTTTGAAGAGTAGGAACCTTAAATCAAGAAAAAAATTTTGAGGTCAATAATCAGTGATAATTTTTTAGAAAAGATGAAATAAAAAGTTAATCTTGTAGCAAAAAAAAAAAAAAAAGTCACCAAAATTCCAGAAAACATGAAGTAAAAACTTAAACTTGCAACAAAAAGAACACATGTATTTGAGCATCTGTATTTTACAGATGTAGGGTTCTAGTCCTACAAGTGCATATATATATCTCTGTCTGTTAGGCCTTCTGTCTAGGGGTTTGTTGTACCAACTTTATTCTCTTCTCCTAAAGGGTTATTTAATACATGCCAATCCTGTCTACCCTTACATAAGATAAAACATCACTGGCAAACTTGACTTCTACGTGTACACACTAGTACAGACATCATGTGCTTCCAATTAAATTGTGAGCATCCTTTTCAGCTGGCATCTTGATACGAGACAACCCCCACATTAAAGCTTCCTGTGCCCGGATGGTGCTTCCCATTACATCCCTTCTGTCATAAAGAAGAGTTTATTTTTGGGGAATTGATACATAGTAATAACACGAAGTAAGATTTCTGCTGTATAGATACTGAGGATGCATGAGGTTATGCCGAAGGTGCCTGATTTCTACCTCTTTAGGATTGGTGATCTGGAATTACATGAGAGATGTTGATGGGGTTTAAAATTGCTAGGCTTATGATGTATTCGCTGTATCTTTGTTCCACCTTGACCGGTTATTCTATAATCCGTATCCTCTCTAGCTATTCCAGATTGAGACCAATTGATTGCTTTTATTTAACACGAATTCCTCTTTGTAAAAGGTTTTACCTTGAAAAGTGTCAGATTCTTAACGAAGGAGATAGGGTATAAACTATTAAATTAAATATAGGAATAACTACTCAATTTGATTGTAAGTTTTTAATTGTTAGGTTTCATGCTATTTGTAGTTTTTGTCATTCTGATTGTCTTAATTTTCAGGGGGTATAACATAAGAAGCCTAAGGTCCATGTCTGCAATTTCGGATTAAGATCAACTGAAGTTGGTTATTGTGAAAAGGTGTGCAGCAGTAAGCTAGCTAGTAAATTGTGGAGTCCAATATGGTATTCAGATTGTAGTAACTAAATTAAGGATCTATTCTGAAGCTGTAGTGTAAAAGTAATTAGTTTTTAGGAATCTTCGGTTGTATTTGTAAATTATATGCCCACTGAGATTTCTTTATCCATTTGTATCCCATTCTTGTTTTAAGTAAAAGAACACGCCTCTTGTGTATTGGTAGTTTGATGCACTTTGCTTGCCATAATTAGGTCTTTCAAAGTGAGTTTTTAGAGTTTTAGCCTTGATGTCAACAGGTATGCATTTGTCTATGTTAGAAACCGTAAAGATTTAAAGCCATAAAATAAGATTTATCATGTCAAATTATTAAGAATAAATTAAGAAGAAAACTAGATGCAGAAGTCTATTTGAATTTATTGATATTATGAGATTTTGAAATTTTTTGGTTTTGGTCTTTCAAATTAACATTTAATTATTAGAGTAGGATTTTTTTTTTGTGCAGATAGGAAAGTTACGTATGCAATTTGAGGATCATACATTAATATATAATTTTTGCATATTAATTTTCGTTTTTTATCAGTTCATCATCAATTAGAATTAATTATTAGAGTATTTATACATATTTGGTCATACTTTATTTAACAAGTAAAGCTCAAAAAATCTTAATCAAATTAGACCATTTTTAATTTGGATTAACATTTTATGATAGTAAATAATATGTAGTTATTTTTATTATATATGTGATGTTCATATTTTTCAACAATCTCCCACTTGGATCCCTTACACAAACACACATATATGTATATAGATATATACATATATATATACTAATCACTCTATAATTACATATTATATAATTTTATAAGTTCAAAACTTTACTATTATATTAGAAAGGTATTTCAAACAATCTCGTCTATTGATTATGTCAACATAGAATCAAGACGACTTTCGTTATATATATAGTAACTAATCCATCCTTGATCATGTATATTAATACAATCAGATGTCATAGATCAAGTATACATGTGTAGCATGAAAATTATATGCAATGTGATTTAAACATGTCTATTTTCAATTGGTCTTCCTTAGTCTTAATGAGATCAAACTTTACCAAAATTAAAGTGTGGATAAACCACGTACACTTTATTTCTATAGAAAATAACCCTAAATTATCCATAAATTGAAATAACAAAAAATGTGTATATAACAGAAAAAACATTTAAACTTACAAACTTCCACTAAAACCAAATATCTTGCAATGACATTATATCCATATGAGTAGTGTGCTCATAAAAACCTTGGGTGGGAGTCTCTTAGTAAGTGGATACGCAATCATGAAGTTGTTCTAATATACTTTATAGATACCTGACCACTCTGAACTTACTTTAACAATTAAGATTTTAGAGTCTGTGATTTGACTTTTATCACGGGCCACAGATCAAAGCTTGTGACAAATGCATATATAGTGCCCCATGGAGGTCAACTGATTAAATGGGAGCTCATTTGACCCACTTGAACTGGCCTGATTTGTGTAACATATTGAGAAGCCCATTTACTTGAAGCCTTGGTAGCCTAGTGAAACGCTTCAATAAAACTAGACTTACTAGAGTAATTATTGTAAATTTTAAGGGATAAAGATGTATAGAGTTTAAATCCTTTAAGACTCTCATTTTGTAGATAGATACTAATCTCAGCCATTGATGTAATTCGATTTGTACTGTTAGATTTAGGAGAGCTCAACTATAAATAAAGGCTTTCCCTCCTCACTTGTAATCATTTCATTGTATTCCATTCAAAGTTAGTGAATATATTTTGAGAGTAGTTACTCAAAAACCTTACGAGAATTGCTTTATTGTGGCTTTTTTGTTAAGTTGCTATTCTGTCTTTGAGTTGCTTTCATTTTATTTTTGGATTTCTATTGGGACTTCTCACTTTGTGAGAGTTAAGTTGACGTAAGCGAATTTGAACCCAAGAAATCGCCTAAGGCTGCATGGATTGCGAGACTAAAGTTCTAGCCTTGTGACAATTGGTATCTTAGCTAAGGTTCAAAGGCATCGATCGAGATGATGAAAGGAGTAGACGATTAGATTGAGCCAATGGAGACCCGCGAGAGGGCCAACAAAGCTAGACTATCAAGGGATATGATGTCGACTTTGAAAGTTCGAGTGGTTAATCTCGAGGAATCCAAGGAGGATATCAGGGAGACACTCAAGATAGTCGATGGACGCACTATAGAGTTGGACTCAATAGAAGAGAAACTCAGGGAATTTGCATTGGAGTCTCTCAATTCCAATGTGGAAGCAATGTGAGGAGTGCGAAATTCCAATGTGGATAAGTTGAAAATAAGGGACGATGTTCTTGAGGCCATGGTGATGGCTTTGAAGGAGAAAACAATGGTCACGATAAAGGCTTTGAGCACGAGAATTGAAGAACTTGATGGATAGCCTGCTGCTTGTCGAGCTACTGTGGGTAAAGGAGTGTTAGGTACTATATTGTCGTGTGATTACATGCAAGTGTACATGGTCATACAAGTAATAAGTAGTAAGTAAAAGAGTATTGTCTCCAAAGAGACTGTGCGAAAATTATTTGCAAAGTTAAATTTAATCAATTTGGTTAAAAACAAAATAAAGAAAGAATATTGTTGATGAGAATCGCAATTCAAGTTAAGGAATGTAACCAATAATCAAATTCCCACAAAATAAAACAACATACCTCGCAGAAAATGATCACAACAAGAAATAAGCATAATGAATAATATAGCACAACATGAATATACGAAAATAAAATATTTCACTTTAACAAGAATTCATTGGTAGTCCTAAAAAGAATAATACGAAATAAGAAATCATCTAAACATCTTCTAGTCATCCTCCTGGCTGCTCTCATTTTGACAAGTGATTGCCTTATTTTGTGGACTTTGAGTGTTAGCAAGCCATGAGAAAGGCAAGAACACTCAAAGGAATTTTTCTATGAAAAATTGATATGTAGAGAAATGGTGTGTGATTAAATGATGAAATGCATGGCCTACTTATAATTGAAGGTTCTCAACTTCCCATGCCAAAAATAGCATGTGAATATTTAATTCTCTCTCCTATGATTGTTGTCCCTTAAAGTGTGGAAAGAGGGTGAGTGGTTGCTTGATTTAAGGAGATGTCATGCTTGATTTTCCTTCATGTGGCCGACTTGGTGGGTAGGTGGTTGATTTGACTATTATTTTTATTAGTAGTGTGGGCCATTGGAGTTGTTGATTTTTATTTGAAGGAGAATGGAATTAAGTTTGCTATTTTTAGGAGTTGAATGGCCGACCTTTGAGTTGTAGTAGGGAGATGGATTATGTGATGGTTATTTTTAAAAGTGGAGTGGGTGGTTGAAGCTTGAATCAAGGGGAGAGGTTACTTGAATCAAGGGAAGAAAATATCCCTTGATTCCCTAATGGTTATGCTGTCTATAATATGTGAGAAATGGGTAGACGGTTCTAAGCCTCTATGTTGGCAACTCTGGACCTCCATCTGGACAATTTTGGGCTTCTAAGCTATATCTGTCTAATAAAAACAACCAAAATTCTACCATACTTTCATTTAGCCCAATTATTCTAAAAAATGATAAAATAACATGAATTTAACATAAATTTCATTAAATTAACACATTTCCATGGAAATTATAAAATATCATGAAATTAACTGTAAAACCATAGAAAGTGTTATTTATTTACTCAGAATTTGCATAAATTAAACTAAAAGAGAGATGAAAATATCTATATATATATATTAAAGTTTACAAGTACAACACTAAACCGCGAGATAGATGTCCCCAAACTGGAGAAGTTTAACGAGGAAAGGTCTATGGGGGAAGTGGACAACTTCTTGTGGATGATAGAACAATAATTTTGTGTCGTGGACATCAAGAATGATGATGCTAAGGTAAATACTGCTGTTAGATATTTTACTAATTTCACACTTTTATGGTGGCGGCGAAGGTCTATAGATGAAAAGAGTGGTTAGGCCACAATTAGAACTTGAGAGGAGTTCCAAAAAGAGTTCAAGGAGCAGTACTTTTACCCCTAATATGCCAAGAAAGAGGCTCGGTGTACACCCCAAACTCGGCCTAGACGTTATGGCCGAATCTGCGATGCCACATTAAAGTGTGATTTGAAAAGTATCGTTCTGTTAAAAACTTCATACCATATAAAAACTCTCGTGGTGTTCTTTTACAAAACTTAAGAGTACTATGTTCATTGTTAAAAACTCAAGTTGGTTTAGCAAAAGGTTTAATCATTAAAGATTGTTATTGCATCTTAAAAACACCGATTACAGTGGAAGCTTTTGATTTACGTTGTAGTAACGTTGTGTTTTGAAAACAGTTATCTTTTGGGGGAATTCGCGTCCTACTGCTAGCATATATGATTCAAAATAGGTAAACCCAAAATTAAAGAAAAAATTAAAGAGGGCTTATTACAAACCAGAAACCCCAAATTAAATTACTGATAAATTAAAAGTTTAAAGAAAGCAAGAACGGTTGTGTGGCCCTCATCAAGTCTTTCGTAGCACCGACCTGCCTAAGGATTACCTGCGCATAAAACAGAAGAGTGAGTTTACATAAACTCAGTGTGTGTAATCCTTTAATAGTAGTCACTCAAACAATAGGCAAATACAGTTTGGGCCTAAGCCCATTTCAGTATCAGTCCAGTATCGATGTGGGCCTTAGCCCATTACAGTACAGTATCAGTGTGGGCTTAGCCCATTACAATTCAGTATCAGAAATGCAAATAGAAGTCCTACCCATCCATCCTCTACACTCCACTTCGTCCAACCTTACACTCCATGTGGGGATAAAATCGACCCACCCGTCCCTATACTCTAAATGTAACACCGGTTGCGGCACTAAACAGTATTTGCAGTAGAGCTGCTAGTACAGTACACTTCCTCCAAATATATCAACCAACCCCCATGCAACATGTCATGTCATAATATAAAACGTGAATGCAAAATGTCATGCTCGAATACAGTTAAATATATCATAGGGGTATATCAGTCAATTTACCTGTTAAGGGTGTAATAGTCATTTCATCAGTAAGGGGTCTAAGTGTAGTTACTGACCCAACAGTAGGTCCACAGTCGTCTTGGGCGACCCGTGCAACCTTAACTGTCAAACAGTGAAAACGGGCCCAAAGCCCATAACATAGCCCATGTGGGCCCACACGCTCGTGTGGCCCAATAAGCCCAAATATTGCCTTGGCCGTGCAAAATACACAGCTTGGCCCAATAATCTCCACATGCCCGTATGGTTTACCAGTGTGGGCCCCCGAGCCCGTGAGGCCCACACGGCCCATTTCGGTCCAACATGGCCAAAACTGACCTAAGCCCATGAAATCGCTCATGGTGGTCTCTACTTCCAAACACCCACATTTTATGTGTTCGGATAACCACACGAGCGAGCGCACGCTCGTATAGCATCTATAGACAAGTTTTCTGGCTTTTGCCGATTAACAGTTATCACAGTGTGATTACACACCTTAAACGAAGATGTGCAAGTAGCCCACGAGCCCAAGGCCTACATTCAACCAAAATACTCTATTTAATCAATAACAATAGGATTAACGTCCCTTCTTATACTTTATTGCAACCAATTCACTAATACTTGCCTTTGTTAAACAAATAATGATTCCACCCTTAAACCGATACATGAACCCGATTACAAACTCCTTTAGAGAAACTTGCGTTTCAAACGAATATATAACTAACATAATATACACACATAAATTTAACCAAGTGCACAACCACTTACTGAAGGTGTAGAACGAAAACTAGGGAAGGGAAATAATCGGTTCAAATTCCCCCCAAAAAAGGCCACTACAATAAGGCAGAACTAGCAGAATCACTCCACTAACAATCGCCGACCAGAAAAGAAGGTGTTAAAAGAGAACCACAGATTTGGAAGAACGGGAAAAAAATGATAAAAAAATCAAAATAGCATCATTTACCACCAAGATCAACAGAGAAGAAACATAAGAAAGAGTCGGCACACAGAGGGTAAATGTAAGAGCAATATTCGACCAAAAAAGAGTAAATGGCGCTTGAGAGAATAAGGAAGAAGAAAGGAAAGACTCGATCACCCCAGGCTAAATCGAAATGATTTAAGATATAGGAAAGCAATAGGTGTTCGGACAAAGAGAAGTCATTTGAGAAAAGATGTGAGGGAGAAGAAAAATCCCAAGCAACTAGGACCAAAAGGTATTCCCAAAAACACAACTCGGCTTCAGAAACAAAAGAAACAAACCTCAATTGCAAAAACCCGAAAGAGAGGAAAATAGAGAGGAAAGTAGCAAAAGAAACAATAGTTATCAAAAATGGGAATCCAAAAACTACACAATTTTGGCACCCCCAAGCCTATGACCGATTTAGCCTAATGGGGAATCCGACTTTCGGCCGACTACTACCACTCCCCCACTCCATGATCCCCTCCTCAACTTTCTCCCCAAATCTCTCCTCACAACCCTCAATCGACTAATTCAAACCCCTTTCAAACTCCTTCTAAATTTTGGCCACACACCGCACTCCCCTTCAAACACTCCAACTGCCCACTAGCTTCAGAGTTCCACTGCTACTCAACTTCCTACATAGCACAGCAACAAAAATAAACACCCTTATGTGCAACAGGGCTCGAACTCAAGACCTACTAGCAGCAGTAACACGCCACCACCCCTTGGACCAACAGGCTTTTTATGTCACACTTTACCCAATTTTATTTAAGAGACCTACTGAAAGGAGACACGTTTAATTCAAGCAAAAAATAAATTTTATACAAGCCAAGGCTTGAACTTAATACTTCTCAGACACTTCCTAGAACACTTAACCACTGAAGCGGACACACAGATGTGTAACACAACATACAAAAATAGTTACTTAGATTTTTGAGGCGTTACAACTCTACCCCCTAAAAGAAATTTCGGGCTTGAAATTTACCTGATCAAAATAGATGTGGGTATTGTTGTCGCATTGTTTCCTTGCGTCCCCACGTGGGTTCCTCAGAACTGTGATTACACCATAGCACCTTAACTAGTGGAATAGACTTCCTCCTCAGAACCTTCACATCATGGTCTAAAATCTAAACTAGCTCTTCCTCAAAAGTTAGGTCCGGCCTAACCTCAATCTCCTCAGTCGAGACTACATGCGTAGGGTCAGAACAATATAGTCTCAGCATAGAGACATGGAACACATCATGAATTCGGTCCAATTCTGAAGGTAACTCAAGTTTATAGGCAACCGGTCCCATATGCTTCAATATACGGTAAGGCCCAATGAACCTAGGGCTTAACTTGCCCTTTCGACCAAACCTCAGTTCCTTCTTCCATGGCGAGACCTTGAGAAAAACTAAGTCTCCCACAGAATACTTAATCTCCTTACGCTTCAGATCCGCATATGACTTCTGTCTGTCAGATGCCGCCTTCAGTCGATCCCGAATCAATCTAACTTTATCCTCAGTATCAGAAATCAATTCAGGACGTAGAACTCGTCACTCACCTAACTCAGTCCAACACGAAGGAGTACGATACCTACGACCACATAATGCCTCATAAGGTGCCATTTGTATGCTAGACTGGTAGTTATTGTTGTACGCAAACTCTGCTAACAACAAGTAATCTTCCCAACTACCCCGGAAATCGATTACACAACTCTTAACATGTCCTCAAGTATTTGAATCACCCTCTTTGACTGAACGTCTGTTTAAGGATGGAATGCAGTACTGAAGTCCAACATTATACCCACTGCCTCGTGTAATTTATTTCAAAATTGAAACGTGAAGCGAGGATCTATATCAGATATTATAGACACCGGTACCCTATGCAGTTGTACTATCTCAGACACATACAGCTTAGCTAGTTTCTGCAGCGAGTAGTCAGTACGAACCAGTATGAAATAGGTAGATTTGGTCAATCGATCTACGACAACCATACCGAACTTTACTAGAAGGCTTTAGGGTAGACCACTAACAAAGTCCATAGTCACACTCTCCCACTTCCACAATGAAATCTTAATTGGCTGAAGCAACCCTGAAGGTAACTGATGTTCAGCCTTAACCTGATGGCAAGTAAAGGAATTTACTCACAAGGTCAGTAACCTCTCGTTTAAGACTTGGCCACCAATACAACTCACGAAGGTCTCGGTACATCTTATTCTTGCCAGGATGCATAGCATAAGGACTATTATGCGCCTCTTGAAATATCGTCTGCCTTAGATCAGTATCCTTCGGTACACAAACTCTCCCACTGAAACAAAGTACCCCTTCGCTATTCAGTCCAAAATCAGAAGTTTCCCCACTCTCTATTTGTCAAAAACGAGGGCCCAAGGACTCATCCTCTAACTATTTACCCTTAATCTATTTAGTCCACATTAGTTTAACCTGAATTTCATCCAACAGACTCCCATCATCGAATAAGCTGAATCAAGCAAACATCGCCCTCAGATCAGTCACAGCCCTGCGGCTCAATGCATCGGCTACCACATTAACCTTACCAGGATGGTATTCAATCGAACAGTCATAATCCTTGAGCAGCTCAATCCATCTATGCTGCCTAAGGTTTAGCTATTTCTGAGTGAGGAGATACTTGAGGCTCTTGTGATCTGTGTAAATGATACACTTCTCACTGTACAGGTAATGCCTCCAAATTTTTAGTGCGAACACCACCGCGGCCAACTCCAAGTCATGTGTTGGATAGTTCGCCTCATGCGTCTTAAGCTGACGAGACGCATAAGCCACAACCTTACCCTCTTGCATCAACACATATCCTAAACCAACATGTGATGCATTGCTGTAGACAGTGAATTCCTTTCCAAATTCTGGCTGTATTAAGACAGAGGCTGTAACACCCCATACCCGAGACCGTTGCCGGAGTCGAACGCGAGGTGCTAACAGACTTAATTACTTTGTTTTCACAGTCCATTTAAAAAAAATTCCAGACAGGCTGGCTAACCGCGTCACTGTCGCCTTAAAAATCATATCTCGAGTTCCAAAACTCGAAAACTGATTCCGTAAATTTTCCCTGAAATTAGACTCATATATCCATCTGTGGATTTATTTCTAGAATTTTTTGTCAGGCCAATTGATACAGTTTATTAGTTAAAGTCTCCCCTGATTCTGGGTTCGACTACTCTGACCTTCACGTATTACGACTTGGATATCTCCCTGTACAGAGCTTCAATACTCATGACGTTTGTTTCTAATGAAACTAGACTCAAAGGGGAATCTATAAATATAAGGCATGACTTCTAATTGTCTCTGGATAATTTATGGTAAATTTTCAAAGTCGAAACAGGAGATCCAGAAACCGTTCTAGCCCTGTTTCACGAGAACTTTAATATCTCTTAATATACTGTTCATATGATCATTTCGTTACTTTCATATGAAAATAGATTCATCAAGGTTCGATTACATAATTTATTCACTATTTAATTCCATTCCTACAAATTTTAGTGATTTTTCAAATCCACACCACTGCTGCTGTCAGCATCTGTTTTCAAGGTAAACTTTACCTATTTCGTGGTTACCATGGACCAACTAGAGTTTTGTCATACATAGGTCCACATTTGATCATATTTAGCCATTCCAATGGCTGATCATTTGCCCAACACTTCCATTCCAGTCCATAGTCACATCTTGAAACCATATATATATACATAAACACAAATGGTCTAATGCCATACTCCACTTCTACGAGCCATTTTCGCATGGCTGTACACACATACCTCACAAAAAGTACTTGAAAAAAACAACAAAGGGTAGTCCTATACATGCCATATCCAGAGTTCAACTAAAAGAGTACCAAAAGGGCTTTGATAGTGTGGATGACTTCGACTTCGATGATCCCGAATCCGATAGCTAACGAACAAAATCTATAAAACAGAGAGCCAAAGCAACGGGGTAAGCATTTTAAAGCTTAGTAAGTTTCAAGTAATGAAATCGGCTTTGACTAAAGTATTACATTCACATAGCTAAATGAATCACTTTATTAATACACATTCTCATAATCATACTTACTTCACACTTCATCAACATATACACACACAAGGTATCAACCTATCTAAAAGCCGAAAGTTCGTTAGTCGATTGAACGAATACTATTTAAAACGAATCGACTTTTCCGATGCACATGCAAACATACCTTATCGTTTGGGTTTTTCGAGCGTATTAATTGAATTTATTACAGCACAAAACGCTCACCTTCAAACCCAAGTTTCTTCGGAATTTAGCCGGATATAACCACAAGCACAATTGCCTTCAGGTCTTAACCCGGGTATAGCAACTCGCACAAATGCCTTCGGGTCTTAGCCCGGATATATCAACTCGGACAAATGCCTTCGGGTCTTAGCCCGGATAAAATCACTAGCATAAATGCCTTTGGGACTTAGCCCGGATAAAATCACTAGCATAAATGCCTTCGAGACTTAGCCCGGATATCATTCAAATGCTCATGCACACATATATCAATAATCATGACACATCCATATTTCATTTTCGTTACTAAGGCTCAAACACAAAACATTTATTAAACCTTTCCAATTTCGGCTCAATAGCCACACACAAAGAGCATGATTTCAATTGGCTTTATAACATAGTCTCTATGCACATTCGGCTATCCGTCATAGTATGACTAATCATTTCAATATAATTCAAGTAGGGTCATTACTCGAAGACTTACCTCGGATGTTGTCGAACGGTTTTGATGGCTATTCGATCACTTTTTCCTTCCCCTTATCCAACTTTGGTCCTCTAAGCTCTTGAGCTTAATTCAAACAGATAGAGCTTATTTAATAATTTATCAATTTAACTATTCGATTAAATACATTTATATTATACAATTAGGTGCGAATAATTTTATTGACTAGTTATTCAAGCATTATACATGTGCTCTACTCATGCACCACCGAATAATAGGACTAGCTTAATACCTTACATTTTTGAATTCATTTACATCATTTAGTTCCTCATAACATACATTTTGTCCCTAACCAACACAAGAGCCCAAAGCATCACTTACAATGCCGAATTCCAATTAAGTCTACCATCATAGCATTATCATATTTATGCACTTGGTAAGTTGCGTTTGAACACATTCGGCACTAGGTGTCCAAACCAATGTTCCTCGAACACTAAACCCAATTTATAACCAACTCAAAACTCCTTAACAACAAGCATTTAATAACAATGTACTTAACCAATTCCTTAAACATGCATTCGGCAATTACACCAAGACCATCTTAACTCGTTTCTCATCTTGCTAACAAAAACATAGTAAAGCAAATCTTCATACACAATGGTTACCAATTCATCCATTCACTAGGGACATGACCTAATGTTCAATAACAACCCCTCCTTTACCAAGTACACATTCGGCCTTGGTACATAATAAGGTAGCCGATTTCTTTCCCTTTAGCAGCCATTGCTCACATATGATTATTTGTATAGTTCAAACACTCATCTATCTTTGCTCATCTAAATTTAACATGGAACAACAAAATTCACCATTGTCAAATACCATAGCCGAAAGCCCTAGTCCATAACACAAATCAAAATTTCTACATGGGTTACAAAAGTAGTTTGATATCTTACTCAAGATTAACCAAAATTTCATGAACTAATATAAACTTCTTACCTTGCTATTAGCCTAGGATGACCGAATGCCTCCCTCCCTACTTCCTCTTCACAATCGGCCAAGAAGAACAAAATGAGAAAGACTTTTTGTTCCTTTTTTTCCCCTTTTCCCCCTTCTACACGGCTAAGAAGAACTAAAGTATGAAGCCTTTCCCTTCTTTTTTTTTTCGGTCATGCATGAGAATGATGAACACATTTTTTTTCTTTGTTTTCTTCCTTCAATTTCTTATTAGTTTATTGCCCATGCTTCTTATTTTATTTTTCCATTAACACAACATGTTTCATGACATGTTTTGCCCATCATCCCTTGTCATGGCCGGCCACTAGTACTTAAATGGGGGGAAATTGACATGCAAGTCCACCCCTTTGATTACATGCACTATTAGGCCACTTGCATTTGCCTAGCACATTTCTAAATTTTCTCACATAAGTCCTATCAACTAAATTCACATGCAATTAACTAAATCGAAGCTTAAAACTTTCACACATTTATATTCACATATTTTAGGCAATAATTATCACATTCAAATAATTTGGTGACTCGGTCTAGCGGTCTCGAGACCGCTTTCCGACTAGGGTCACTTTAGGGCTGTCACAGGGGCCTCAGTCAGAACTTTCTTCATCTACTCAAAACTCTCCTGCTGCTTATCATTCTAGTGAAACAGTACCCTTTTATGCAACAACTTAGTTAGAGGTGCAGCAATCAATGAAACCCCTCAACAAATCGTCTATAATACGCTGCCAGACCTGAAAAACTCTGAATCTCAGAAACCGACTTAGGTTGCTTCCAATCCAAAATAGCTTCAATTTTCTAAGGATGAACCCTAATCCCCTTGTCAGATACCACATGTCCCAGAAATGTTACCTCTTGTAACAAAAATTTACACTTGCTAAACTTAGCATCAAAATCTGCAGAACAATTCGGAGATGTGTATCATTATCCTCTTCAGTTCTCGAATACACTAGAATATCATCTATAAACACCACTACGAACCGATCCAAATAGGGCTGGAACACTCTATTCATCAAATTCATAAAAGCCGCTGATGCATTCGCCAGTCTAAACAGTATCACTGGGAACTCGTAATGACCATAACGAGTCCTAAATGCTGTCTTGTAAACATCAGTCTCCTTGGCCCTCAGTTGATGGTACCTCGATCGAAGATCAATTTTAGAGAATACCAAAGCTCCTCAGAACTGGTCGAATAAATCGTCTATCCTCAGAAGTGGGTACTTATTCTTAATAGTCAATTTGTTCAGTTGCCGATAATTGATGCACATACGCATGGTTCCATCCTTCTTTTTCACAAATAAAATCAGTGCTCCCTACGGAAACACACTAGGGCCGATGAATCGTCGGTCCAACAATTCCTGAATCTGAGCTTTAAGCTCCACAAGCTCCTTCGGTGCCATTCTATAAGGGGTGATAGACACTGGAGCTATACCAGGCAAGAGCTCTATCCCAAACTCAACTTCACGGTTAGAAGGTAACCCAGGCAGTTCATCTGGAAAAACATCAGAAAAACCCTTAACTATTTTGATATCTCTAACAGAAGGAACCTCAAAATCGAAAATACTGATATAGGCTAGATACGCCTCACGAACCAATTTCTCGACCCTAAGTGCAGAAATCACATTTGACAGATAGTCCCGACGCTCTCCAATCACAACTACCTCGTCACCATCTGCAGTTTTCAGTATTACTCATTTAGCAGCACAATCCAAATTCACTTGATGCTTAACCGGCCAGTCCATGCCTAGTATCAAGTCAAATTCTCCAAAAGAGAGTTCCATTAAATTTTCTAAAAAGATCCTTTCTTGAACCTCCAAAGGTATATCCTTAAACAATTTATTCACTTTCACTGATTGCCCTAACGGACTCAACACAATAACTTCACTAGTAATGGTTTCAACCACAATACCCAACGTTTCAGACACAGTGCATGCTATATAAGAGTGCGTAGATCAAACATCAATCAATGCAGTATAAGGTACATTATGGATAAAGAATGTACCCGTAATAACATCTGGAGCGTCTCTGTCTTCTCGGCGATGTGCAGTGTAAACTAGTACTGGGTGCCTCGCCTTAGTATGACCAACACCTCTGCCCGGTAATCTAAGACCATGGCCCATACCATTTCCACCTCTGGCCTAACCACGGCTTTTCGATAGCTGCTGTACACCTCTCGGCGGCTGAACAGTACCCATACTAGTAGCTTGCATCTAATCGGGCCTCCGTGGATAATCCTTGATGTGATGCTCCAAAGATCCACATCTCAAACATGCCCCTAACCATTTCCAACACTCGCCTTGGTGGCGTCTCCCATAATCAGCACAAGGCTGTGGTCTAGTAGCAACAACAGGGGCCCCAACTCTGGCCGGCCCATTAAATCTGGCCTTTTTTTAGGCCTAAAAATTGAAATTGAGGGCTTCTAAACCCTCTTGCTCCTTCCCTTGTCCTTCTCACGATTTTGGCGCTCAGCGAGCTTCACATCCTCTTGCCTTTTCTACTAATACAGAAAAATCTCGCTCCCTCTGTGGAGCTATCAGAACTCGTAGATTATCCCTGAGATTGTCCTCGAAACGAACACAGTGCTCATACCCAGTTGCCACCATCCCACGCGCATAGCGACTAAGTCATAAAAACTCAGACTCATATTCAGCTACTAATTTATGTCATTGAGTCAAATTTAGAAATTCCCTCCTCCAAGCATCCACATAACTAGCACCCATATATTTCCCTTGGAACGTAGTTTTGAAAAATTCCCAAGTCAACCGGTCAGGTTGAGTACCTTCTTTCACTGTAAGCCACCACTGATAGGCTTCATCTCGTAACAACGGCATTGCACCTTTTAGTTTTTGCTTTGGGGTGCAGTCGAGGTCATCTATAATCCTCTCTATGGCCTCAATCCAATATTCAGCCACACTAGGGGCAACTCTAGCGAGACCCCTAAAGATCTCAGCCCTATTAGACCTGAGTCGTTCCATCATCGACCCACGGCCCATAGTACCAGTATTAGGCCCAGCGACCCTTTCCAAAATTTTTAACATAGCTTGGGACAGTGCGTTATCCCCACCTGCACGATCGTGTGACCCAGTTTCAGTTATAGGTGAAGCCCGTGCCTCCCTAGCTTCATTATTAGGCATATAACCGGATGCTAAAGACCCAACCCGAGCACCTCCACGGCCTCCATTGCAGCCTCTTGTACCCCTTCCATGAGTACCTCTGGTGCTCATTATCGATTTGTGTATTATCTGTATTAATAGTTTGATGCATCAGTTTTTCAGTTCTAGTGTTTATTATAGGATATTTTATGGAAAATATTATCAGTAGTACAAGGTTTTGTTTTCGCAGATCGTAGTTTCACTATAGTTTCAGTTTACCCTAAAAAGAGTATTTTAGTATAGTCTACTGTTTATAGTATTTTTAGTATTATACAAACAGTAGTTTTAGAGGATTTACAGAATCAGCACCGGAGACTCGGTAGACCACACAGTCAGAAATAACACTTCAAAAATACTTATCATCCATTTGAATCAGTTCTATTTCGAAGTTTTAAGTTTTTTAAAGAAAAACCCCAATTCACAGCTGAGTTTTGCAACCTGAATCTAATACCACTAAATGTAACACCTCAAAATCGGCCTAGACGTTATGGCCGAATCTGCGATGCCATATTGAAGTGTGATTTGAAAAGCATCATTCTGTTGAAAACTTCATACCATATAAAAACTCTCGTGGTGTTATTTTACAAAACTTAAGAGTACCATGTTCATTGTTAAAAACTCAAGTGGGTTTAGCAAAAGGTTTAATCATTAAAGATTGTTATTGCACCTTAAAAACACTGATTATCGTGGAAGCTTTTGATTTATGTTTTAGTAATGTGGTGTTTTGAAAACAATTATCTTTTTGGGAATTCGCGTCCATCAATTAAATTACTGATAAATTAAAGAGGCCTTATTACAAACCAGAACCCTAAATTAAATTATTGATAAATTAAAAGTTTAAAGAAAGCAAGAACGGTTGTGTGGCCTCCATCAAGTCTCTCACAGCACCGACCCACCTAAGGATTACTTGCACATAAAACAGAAGAGTGAGTTTACATAAAATCAATGTGTGAAATCCCTTAACAGTAGTCAGTGAAACAATAGGCAAATACAGTTTGAGCCTAAGCCCATTTTAGTATCAGTCTAGTATCGGTGTGGGCCTTAGCCCATTATAGTGAAAAAGGGAAAAGGGTGATCAAAAACAAAATCAAAATAGTCGCACATACCACCAAGATCAATAGAGAAGAAACATAAGAAAGAGTCGGCACACAGAGGGCAAATATAAGAGAAACTTTCGAACAACAAAGTGTAAATGACACTTGAGAGAAGAAGGAAGAAGAAAAGGAAAGACTCGATCACCCTAGGCTAAATTGAAATGATTTAAGAGATAGGAAAGCAATAGGTGTTCGGCCAAAATAGAAGCCGTTTGAGAAAAGATGTGAGGGAGAAGAAAAATCGCAAGCAACTAGGACCGAAAGGTACTTCCAAAAACACAACTTGACTTTAGAAACAAAGAAGCGAACCTCAATTGCAAAAACCCGAAAGAGAGGAAAATAGAGAGAAAAGTAGCAAAAGAAACAATAGCTATCAAAAAGGGTAATCCAAAAACCACACAATTTCGGCACCCCTAAGCCTATGACTGAATTAGTCTAATGGGGAATCCCACTTTCGGCCAACTACTACCACTCCCCCACTCCCTGATCCCCTCCTGAACTTTCTCCTAAATCTCTCATAACAACCTCAACTGACTAATTCAAACCCCTTTCAAACTCTTCCTAAATTTCGACCACACACCCCACTCCCCTTCAAACAGTCCAACCGCCCACTAGTTTTAGAGTTCCACTACTACTCAACTTCCTACACGGCACATCAACAAAAATAAACACCCTTGTGCGCAATAGGGCTCGAGCTCAAGACCTACTAGTAGCAGTAACACGCCACCACCCCTTGGACCAATAGGCTTTTTATGTAATACTTTACCAAATTTTATTTAAGAAACCTACTGAAGAGAGATAGGTTTAATTCAAGCAAAAAACAAAATTTTGTACAAGCCAAGGCTTGAACTCAGGATGTAACACCCCGAACCCGAGACCGTCGCCGGAGTCGAACACGAGGTGTTAACAGACTTCAAACCACTTATTAAAATTTTTCCAGACAAGCTGTCAATCTGCGTACTAGTTGCTTTAAAAATCATATCTTGAGATCTGGAACTCGAAATCCAGTTCCGTGAATTTTCCCTGAAACTAGACTCATATTCCCATCTACATATTTTTTTCTAGAATTTTTGGTCGGGCCAATTAGTACAGTTTATTAGTCAAAGTCTCCCATGTTACTGGGATTGACTACACTGACCTTTGCGCATTACGACCTGGATATCTCCCTGAACAGAGCTTCAATACTGATTCCGTTTGTTTCTATAGAAACTAGACTCAGAGAGGAATCTATACATATATGGTATGACTCATAATTATCTCTGGTTAGTTTATAATGAATTTCCAAAGTCGGAGCAGGGAATCCAGAAACCGTTCTGGCCTGTCTCACGAGAACCTGATTATCTCTTAACATACTGTCCATATGATCTTTTCGTTACTTCTATATGGAAATAGACTCATCGAACTTCGATTACATAATTTATTCATCAATTAATTCCACTCCTACTATTTTTAGTGATTTTTCAATCTCATGTTACTGCTGCTGCCAGCATCTGTTACGAAAGCAACTATGCCCACTTCGTGTTTACTCCTTGATCTAACTAATAATCATCATGCATATCACAAATTATGATCATGACTAACCATGCCAAAGGCTAATCATTGTCAAACTTCCCCCTACTACACTATTGCCATATCATGAATTTAACACCAAATAGTCAACCATGACGTATGGCATAAAAAGGTCGAATTATCAAGATTTGCGACCTAACGTATGATCCAAACCCAACCGAACATTTATGCCATTTTCGCATGGCTAAAAGGTTACATACCAAAGTTCAAACACAACATAATAGCCTATACATGCCGAAATGTTCTCCTAAGCCAACTAAGAAGAAAGTACCAAAACTTGCTATCCGGTGTGATGACTTCGATGACGGCCCGACCACGCAAAAGGAGACGAGTCCAAGAAACCTAGTATGGGTGACAAGGAAACACCGAGTGAGTTTATAACTCAGTAAGTCATAAGCAATACACTACCATCCATTAATAACATTATCACAAGAGGAAACAAAATGGAACGAGGCTAGTTACTCCATCCATACCGAACCATACCATAGTTCCTCCGACCTATCGGTTCAATCTCATGCCAAATCATGCATTCACATTCCATATACTCATCATAGGATATTCGAGGCATTTTATTAAATCATTTTATTTCCGTTACAATCATACAACTAAACGGCCTTTCACCCATTCCACGATAAATCTTATGTACGTGACTTCAAGTATATTCGTCACATGGGTTCAAACTTACCAAGCTCAACTCCAAATATAGACATAGCACTATTAGCCATGAACTCAAGATACTTACCCGATCCGCTATCCGTGATCGACTCAATAGTGTCGCACACTTAGTGTCCATAATGATTCAAGAATATTTATTAAGTCCGCACACTCAGTGCTATATAATCAACTCGCACACTTAGTGCTACATATCATACTCGCACACTTAGTGCTACATAGTCAACTCGCACATTTAGTGCTACATAGTCAAACTCGCACACTTAGTGCTACATTCAATTCGCACACTTAGTGCTGCACAATTAACCCGCACTCTTAGCGCCAATCTCATGGTCATACTTTTTATACCCGCACATTTAGTGCCGAGATCACAACTCATACATCTCACCTCTTTTCTTTTCATTCAACACTTTCATCATCACATTACGTACATGCATATATATATATATTTATTCATTCCATTCAGCATCATTACATAGACGTTATGACCATTTGAATTAATACCACTATATGCTTAATGACTTACTTTATGTTGGGGTAAAATAATTCCGAGTCGGCTACTCGATGACCTTCGATTTCCCCTTGTTGGACGCCTCTCCTTTAGGTTCTTGAGCTTAAAATACAATAAGAGTATTCAATATTTAACCCAATAACATGAATTATTTATCACATTCGGCAATCACATATCATTAAATTTTCAAACCAAATGTCTTATATGACACATATACCATATCCATATACTTAAGCTCAATAATTATAATGTAATATCATGTACCCACTTTAAGTATATGCCCGAATATCTTCATACTACACCTACAAACAATTTCCTAAAATTTTTCATTTATCACTAAGCGA